>NC_086445.1:159323212-159405712 GCF_028390025.1 Pseudophryne corroboree
GAAAAAAAAAAAACACGGGTAGGTGGTATACAATTATGGATGGACCAGCGACTGCCGACACAGAGGTAGCTACAGCCGTGGACTACCGTACTGTGTCTGCTGCTAATATAGACTGGATGATAATGAGATGAAATTAATATATATATATATATATAATATCACTAGTACTGCAGCCGGACAGGTATATATATATATTTATTATGTAATGACTGATGACGGACCTGCTGGACACTGTCAGCTCAGCACCGCAGACTGCTACAGTAAGCTACTATAGTAGTATGTATCAAGAAGAAAGAGAAAAAAAAAAACCACGGGTAGATGGTATACAATTATGGATGGACTAGCGACTGCCGACACAGAGGTAGCTACAGCCGTGGACTACCGTACTGTGTCTGCTGCTAATATAGACTGGATGATAATGAGATGAAATTAATATATATATATATATATATATATATATATATATATAATATCACTAGTACTGCAGCCGGACAGGTATATATATTTATTATGTAATGACTGATGACGGACCTGCTGGACACTGTCAGCTCAGCAGCACCGCAGACTGCTACAGTAAGCTACTATAGTAGTATGTATCAAGAAGAAAGAGAAAAAAAAAAACACGGGTAGGTGGTATACAATTATGGATGGACCAGCGACTGCCGACACAGAGGTAGCTACAGCCGTGGACTACCGTACTGTGTCTGCTGCTAATATAGACTGGATGATAATGAGATGAAATTAATATATATATATATAATATCACTAGTACTGCAGCCGGACAGGTATATATATTTATTATGTAATGACTGATGACGGACCTGCTGGACACTGTCAGCTCAGCAGCACCGCAGACTGCTACAGTAAGCTACTATAGTAGTATGTATCAAGAAGAAAGAAAAAAAAAAAAACACGGGTAGGTGGTATACAATTATGGATGGACCAGCGACTGCCGACACAGAGGTAGCTACAGCCGTGGACTACCGTACTGTGTCTGCTGCTAATATAGACTGGATGATAATGAGATGAAATTAATATATATATATATATATAATATCACTAGTACTGCAGCCGGACAGGTATATATATTTATTATGTAATGACTGATGACGGACCTGCTGGACACTGTCAGCTCAGAGCACCACAGACTGCTACAGTAAGCTACTATAGTAGTATGTATCAAGAAGAAAGAGAAAAAAAAACACGGGTAGGTGGTATACAATTATGGATGGACCAGCGACTGCCGACACAGAGGTAGCTACAGCCGTGGACTACCGTACTGTGTCTGCTGCTAATATAGACTGGATGATAATGAGATGAAATTAATATATATATATATATATATATATATAATATCACTAGTACTGCAGCCGGACAGGTATATATATTTATTATGTAATGACTGATGACGGACCTGCTGGACACTGTCAGCTCAGCAGCACCGCAGACTGCTACAGTAAGCTACTATAGTAGTATGTATCAAGAAGAAAGAGAAAAAAAAAACCACGGGTAGGTGGTATACAATTATGGATGGACCAGCGACTGCCGACACAGAGGTAGCTACAGCCGTGGACTACCGTACTGTGTCTGCTGCTAATATAGACTGGATGATAATGAGATGAAATTAATATATATATATATATATATATATAATATCACTAGTACTGCAGCCGGACAGGTATATATATTTATTATGTAATGACTGATGACGGACCTGCTGGACACTGTCAGCTCAGCAGCACCGCAGACTGCTACAGTAAGCTACTATAGTAGTATGTATCAAGAAGAAAGAGAGAAAAAAAACCACGGGTAGGTGGTATACAATTATGGATGGACCAGCGACTGCCGACACAGAGGTAGCTACAGCCATGGACTACCGTACTGTGTCTGCTGCTAATATAGACTGGATGATAATGAGATGAAATTAATATATATATATATATAATATCACTAGTACTGCAGCCGGACAGATATATATATTTATTATGTAATGACTGATGACGGACCTGCTGGACACTGTCAGCTCAGCAGCACCGCAGACTGCTACAGTAAGCTACTATAGTAGTATGTATCAAGAAGAAAGAAAAAAAAAAAACACGGGTAGGTGGTATACAATTATGGATGGACCAGCGACTGCCGACACAGAGGTAGCTACAGCCGTGGACTACCGTACTGTGTCTGCTGCTAATATAGACTGGATGATAATGAGATGAAATTAATATATATATATATATATAATATCACTAGTACTGCAGCCGGACAGGTATATATATATATTTATTATGTAATGACTGATGACGGACCTGCTGGACACTGTCAGCTCAGCACCGCAGACTGCTACAGTAAGCTACTATAGTAGTATGTATCAAGAAGAAAGAGAAAAAAAAAAACCACGGGTAGATGGTATACAATTATGGATGGACTAGCGACTGCCGACACAGAGGTAGCTACAGCCGTGGACTACCGTACTGTGTCTGCTGCTAATATAGACTGGATGATAATGAGATGAAATTAATATATATATATATATATATAATATCACTAGTACTGCAGCCGGACAGGTATATATATTTATTATGTAATGACTGATGACGGACCTGCTGGACACTGTCAGCTCAGCAGCACCGCAGACTGCTACAGTAAGCTACTATAGTAGTATGTATCAAGAAGAAAGAGAAAAAAAAAAACACGGGTAGGTGGTATACAATTATGGATGGACCAGCGACTGCCGACACAGAGGTAGCTACAGCCGTGGACTACCGTACTGTGTCTGCTGCTAATATAGACTGGATAATAATGAGATGAAATTAATATATATATATATAATATCACTAGTACTGCAGCCGGACAGGTATATATATTTATTATGTAATGACTGATGACGGACCTGCTGGACACTGTCAGCTCAGCAGCACCGCAGACTGCTACAGTAAGCTACTATAGTAGTATGTATCAAGAAGAAAGAAAAAAAAAAAAACACGGGTAGGTGGTATACAATTATGGATGGACCAGCGACTGCCGACACAGAGGTAGCTACAGCCGTGGACTACCGTACTGTGTCTGCTGCTAATATAGACTGGATGATAATGAGATGAAATTAATATATATATATATATATAATATCACTAGTACTGCAGCCGGACAGGTATATATATTTATTATGTAATGACTGATGACGGACCTGCTGGACACTGTCAGCTCAGAGCACCACAGACTGCTACAGTAAGCTACTATAGTAGTATGTATCAAGAAGAAAGAGAAAAAAAAACACGGGTAGGTGGTATACAATTATGGATGGACCAGCGACTGCCGACACAGAGGTAGCTACAGCCGTGGACTACCGTACTGTGTCTGCTGCTAATATAGACTGGATGATAATGAGATGAAATTAATATATATATATATATATATATATATAATATCACTAGTACTGCAGCCGGACAGGTATATATATTTATTATGTAATGACTGATGACGGACCTGCTGGACACTGTCAGCTCAGCAGCACCGCAGACTGCTACAGTAAGCTACTATAGTAGTATGTATCAAGAAGAAAGAGAAAAAAAAAACCACGGGTAGGTGGTATACAATTATGGATGGACCAGCGACTGCCGACACAGAGGTAGCTACAGCCGTGGACTACCGTACTGTGTCTGCTGCTAATATAGACTGGATGATAATGAGATGAAATTAATATATATATATATATATATATATAATATCACTAGTACTGCAGCCGGACAGGTATATATATTTATTATGTAATGACTGATGACGGACCTGCTGGACACTGTCAGCTCAGCAGCACCGCAGACTGCTACAGTAAGCTACTATAGTAGTATGTATCAAGAAGAAAGAGAGAAAAAAAACCACGGGTAGGTGGTATACAATTATGGATGGACCAGCGACTGCCGACACAGAGGTAGCTACAGCCATGGACTACCGTACTGTGTCTGCTGCTAATATAGACTGGATGATAATGAGATGAAATTAATATATATATATATAATATCACTAGTACTGCAGCCGGACAGATATATATATTTATTATGTAATGACTGATGACGGACCTGCTGGACACTGTCAGCTCAGCAGCACCGCAGACTGCTACAGTAAGCTACTATAGTAGTATGTATCAAGAAGAAAGAAAAAAAAAAACACGGGTAGGTGGTATACAATTATGGATGGACCAGCGACTGCCGACACAGAGGTAGCTACAGCCGTGGACTACCGTACTGTGTCTGCTGCTAATATAGACTGGATGATAATGAGATGAAATTAATATATATATATATATATATATATATATATATATAATATCACTAGTACTGCAGCCGGACAGGTATATATATTTATTATGTAATGACTGATGATGGACCTGCTGGACACTGTCAGCTCAGCAGCACCGCAGACTGCTACAGTAAGCTACTATAGTAGTATGTATCAAGAAGAAAGAGAAAAAAAAAACCACGGGTAGGTGGTATACAATTATGGATGGACCAGGGACTGCCGACACAGAGGTAGCTACAGCCGTGGACTACCGTACTGTGTCTGCTGCTAATATAGACTGGATGATAATGAAATGAAATTAATATATATATATATATATATATATATATATATATATAATATCACTAGTACTGCAGCCGGACAGGTATATATATTTATTATGTAATGACTGATGACGGACCTGCTGGACACTGTCAGCTCAGCAGCACCGCAGACTGCTACAGTAAGCTACTATAGTAGTATGTATCAAGAAGAAAAAAAAAAAAAAACACGGGTAGGTGGTATACATATACAATTATATATATATTATATACAATTATATATATATATATATATATATATATATATATATATATATATATTAAACTGGTGGTGATTAATTAAACTGGTGGTCAGGTCACTGGTCACACTATCAGCAGCTTGCAAGTAGTACTCCTAAGCAGACAATCACAATATATACTGGTGGTCAGTGTGGTCACAATGGCAGTGTGGCACTCTGGCAGCAGAGTGCCAGCAAAAGTGTGCACTGTACGTTAAAATATGTACTCCTGCTCTCAGACTCTAACTGCTCCCCACTGTCTCCCCCACAAGTCAGATATACAGTCACACTATCACTTCAGCAAGTAGTAGTACTCCTCCTAATGCTCCCCAAAATTACTAAAGTAAATAATACTGTGTCTCTCTCTACTCTAGTAGTCTCACTCTCTATAAACGGAGAGGACGCCAGCCACGTCCTCTCCCTATCAATCTCAATGCACGTGTGAAAATGGCGGCGACGCGCGGCTCCTTATATAGAATCCGAGTCTCGCGATAGAATCCGAGCCTCGCGAGAATCCGACAGCGGGATGATGACGTTCGGGCGCGCTCGGGTTAACCGAGCAAGGCGGGAAGATCCGAGTCGCTCGGACCCGTGTAAAAAAAACTGAAGTTCGGGCGGGTTCGGTTTCCGAGGAACCGAACCCGCTCATCTCTAGTACACACTAGTGAACCCACTGGAGAAGAGGAACAGTGTGCCTTGCATGATACACACTCTTTGCCAGACATACTGCAGTAGTAACAGCACAGACACAGAAATAGGTTAAAAGCACAATTAACCAACAAAGAGCCCTTCCCGAGAGACACAGAGAGAGGATAGAATCAGCACACAGCGCCCTTATCACTAAAGCCAAGCTTAGCCGAGTCGCAGACTAAGTACCTACAGTAGATTAAGGACTTAGTACACAAGTATAAAGATCCCCCTTGCTATGACCCCCTGGTACCACTGAGGTAATCTGTAGTCTCTCTGGAGGAGCTGCGCATCCCTGCAGTCAGCGTCTGTGTTAGCTGCAGTAGGATAAAATGGCGCCAGTGAGCTGCTGGATCTGCTCATAGTGAAGCCTTGCCCCTTCAATGGTGCACGGTCTTCCCGCTCTTCTTTATACTGGCATTATGTGTCCAAGTGCATAAAATGAAGTTAGCCCTCGTTTAAGCTGCAATGCCAGTCTGGGTACTGTGTACACATACTGTGTACTAAGTCTGGAGACGCAGTCCGCCCCATTAGAAGCCGTCCGTCTTTGTACCCTAATGCCGCCATAATGGCCGGCGACCCGCTCACCGGGACGCCGGCTTAGTACTCACCACTCTACTGTCTTCTGGGTGGCGGCGTGCCGCGGGAATGTACGCTGCCCGTGGTGGGGCTTGCGAATAGTTCTCTCAGGAGCTAGTCAGCGGGGAATGGGACCATTAACCCTTAGTGGGGTTGGGCCATTCCCCCCCTCCCCCCCAAGTCCACGAAGCAGGAGAGGCTGGTGCCATCCATTCCTGCCTAAAGATAAACTTTTAAAATAAATGCAGCAAACTCTTCAGGAGCTTCCAGAGACGTGACCGGCTCCTCCGGGCACATTTTCTAAACTGAGTCTGGTAGGAGGGGCATAGAGGGAGGAGCCAGCCCACACTATCAAACTTCTATAGTGCCCATGGCTCCAAGTGGACCTGTCTATACCCCATGGTACTAAATGGATTCCCATTATCCCCTAGGACGTAAGAGAAATGACAGGAGCTGATTGGCTGTTACTTTGTCTCTCTCCATTTTATCATACTCCAAGGCTTAGAAGATCTGCCCATTTCTGATCATTTGAGATATAGATGGATGAGTCTGAATCCCTAACAGAAGAAGCCGATAAGAAAGCACTAAGAAGAGATCAATTGACCCTTATAGAGTATAATGCTAAAACAAAAACAGAGTCATAAACTACCAATAGAAAGGTTCCTATACTATGACATTCAGCAAGAATCATAAAAAAAAGATTTAAAAAGTATTAAATATTGGCTGAAACGACCTGGTTCCAACATTACCAATCTATCCTCCTGTAAAGTATAGGAAAGCAAAGAATATGAAATGGGATGCATTTAATTTGCCACATGTTGGGATCCCAGCAATCAGGATACTGAAGCCGGAATCCCGCCAGCCGACAATGCCGCCAGCCAGAATCCCGGCGCAACAGGACTATTCCCACTCGTGGGTATCCATGACACCCACAGAGTGGAAATAGATCCTGTGGCGAGCACAGCGAGCCACCAAGCCCGCAGCGTGGTGAGCGCAGCGAGCCCACAAGGGGACTCTTTGAGCTCGCCCTGCTGCCGGCATTCTTGCGTGCGGGATGTTTCTGTCGGGATATTGACAGCAAGCATCCTGTCCGCCGGTAAATCATACTGAGTCCTATGAAATCTGTCTTGGCCACAAGCCTCTTAAATGTTGTGACAGACAAAAATAATATAGTTAGGTAAACAGAAGTGGGGCTCTAGTCCATGTTTGCACTGCGATATGTGTGGTCTAATGGACAATAAATTAAATCCTTTCATATACTTTCATAAGGAAAGATGGACAAAAATGTTCTTCAAAGATCAGGATTAAATATATCCTGATCTTTGCAGAACAATTTGGTTCATCTTTCCTAGGCCCAAATGTATTAAGTCCTAACAAGAGATAAAGTGGAGACGGATAAAGAGTGATAAATGACCAGCCAATCAGCTTCCTAATTGCCATGTTACAGGCTGTGTTTGAAAAATGGCAGGAGCTGGTTGGCTGGTCATTTATCACTCCTTATCTGTCTTCACTTTAACACTTGCTCAGGCTTAATACATTTGGGCCATAATTCTGTTTATGTCATATATATGGTTACTTGAGGATGTGGAGTTGGCACTTTGGTAAGGCTAAATGACAATTAAAAAGAAAAATGTAGGGACTTTTAAGAAACTAGGTGCTTCATCGCGCCCTACGGGCGCTCTTCACACCGTCGCAAGGGGCTACGCCCCCTTAACCCTTGCATGCCTTTCTCGGGTTCAATATTTGTATTATATGGAGTCACCATGGGTGGGGGAGGAGCAGGTACAGGTGGTGCGGCAGATGGGGAAGGGGGTCTCGAAGCGCTGCAGGTGGTGGAGGGGCAGGTGTAGGGGTGCCGTGGGTGGGGGAGGAGTGGGGGGGGGGAACCACGGATTGAGGAGGGTGTCTGCAGATGCTGTGGGTGGAGGGGGTCTGGAGGCACTGCGTATGGGGGAGGGGTGGGGTGCTGCATGTGGTGGAGGGGAAGGTGCGGAGGTGTGGTGCATTGGGGAGGGGTCTGGAGGCGCTGCGGGGACTGTACCTGCCAAAAAGGTAGTTGGAAGGTATGCAGTAACAGGGCCAGGACAGGGGTGACAGGGCCAGGACAGGGGTGACAGGGTCAGAACAGGGGTGATGGGGCCAGGACAGGGGTGACGGGGCCAGGACAGGGGTGACGGGGCCAGTACAGGGGTGATGGGGCCAGGACAGGGGCAACGGTGCCAGGACAGAAATGACAGGGACAGGATAGGGGTGACATGGCCAGGGTAGGGGCGGCAGGACCAGGACAGGGGTGACAGGGCCATTATAGGGTTGACAGGGCAAGCACAGGGGTGACAGGGCCAGGATAGGGGTAACAGGGCCAGCATAAGGGTGACAGGGCCAGGATAAGGGTAAAATGGCCAGGATAAGGGCCAGGATAAGGGTGAAATGGCCAGGATATGGGTGAAAGGGCCAGGATAAGGGTGACAGGGCAAGGCCAGGGGTGACAGGGCAAGGCCAGGGGTGACAGGGACATGACAGAACACAGGGCACGGGAGAGATTGGTATTAGGGACAGAACAGTGGTGACAGACAGATGTGTCTTACCGGAGTCACTGCTGCTGGCTGCTGCTGTTCCACTCCAACCTGTTGGGATCTGCTGCTGGTGGAGACTTGGCATGGCTGACTCTCTCAGGCTGGAGTCCTGCTTCCTCTGCCCGTCCGCATCCCTCCCCCCCTCCTCAGTCACACACCGCAGACCTCACACAGCTGCCAGGCACTGTGGTAAGGGGAGACTGGGAGTGACTGGTTAGTCCCCGGGAGATGCTGCGGCTGGAGGGAGGAGGGGATCATATAGCAAGCACGCGGCGCGGACCTCGCGGCTGCCAGGCACTGTGGTAAGGGGAGACTGGGAGTGACTGGTTAGTCCCCGGGAGATGCTGCGGCTGGAGGGAGGAGGGAGTCGTGGCATGCACGCGGCGCGGGCCTCGCGGCTGCCGGGCGCTGTAGAAAGGGGAGACTGGGAGTGACTGGTTAGCTCCCAGGAGACGCTGCGGCTGGAGGGAGGAGGGGGTCGGAGCCTGCAATCAGCGCGGACTTCTGCAGCGCTACCCGCCGGCTAAAGTGTGTGAAGGAGCTGGGCGCACCTCACTGCAGGTGGCAGCGCTGCAGCTAGCGGTGGGGTTGCCGGGGCTGGAGATAACAGAGGCACTATGGAACCTGCACAGCGGCAGGTGCCCCACAAAACTGCAGCTAAGAAGCGTGGAGTGTGCTAGAAAGTGACGCTCCTCCGCGCCAGAGAGCCCCTGCTGAGTTTGCTGATGTGGGGGGTCAAGCACACAGTGAGCCGGTGCCCGTCTGTCTGTACAGCACACCCCCTCACACAACCCCATACCTCCCCACTGTCCCGATTTTCGCGGGACAGTCCCATTTTTTGGGGTCTGTCCCGCTGTCCCACCCGTGGCCCGCAGTGTCCCGCGGTGAAGGGGGGTCAGTTGGGAAGCTCCTGAACTCGCTGTTCTGCTTAGCAGCGGTGAATAGATGCGCACAGCGTCTATTTAGTGGAGACAGGAGGAGAGGGGGCATCAGGGGGTACGGATTAAGCGGGGGTTCTGGCAGCAGAGCCGGATTAAGGGGGGAGGGCCAGGGGGTACGTACCGTGGGCCCTACAGTTTTAGGGGCCTCCCTGGCTGGAGTAGCTCTGTCCCAGCTCTTAAGCTCCCCGTCCTGCCAGTAACAGCAGCAGCATTGTGCTACAGCCAGCGCACACTGCTGCGTGTTGGCAGGTCTGTGGTGTTGCAGGGAGGCAGCAGCCTCCCTGCTTTCTTCTGCCTGTGCGGGTGAGTAGGGGGGAGCGACCAGCCCCTCTGGTTTTACCCCTAGCTGAGGGGCCAAAATACCATGAAAAAAAAAAATCTCCGGAATTTGCATAAGGGGCGTGGCCACGCAGCCGCGATTAGGTCACGCCCCCAAATCCGCAGCAGGCACAGCAATGAGATAGGGCCCCCCTGTCCCAAGTGCCCTGGGCCCCCCGGACTCATAATCCGCCCCTGGGGGCATGCCAGCAGCTCACAGAGCGCTGGGCATGCCCCCTCACTGACGAAAACGGGGGCCCTCCGGTGAAGCCACGCCCCTTTCCGTTGGCCACGTCCCCTTTTAGCCGCATGTGTGTCCCTCCTGCCTGAAGAAAGCTGGTAGGTATGCACCCCTGCCTGTGCCATGCCCATACCATCTGCTTCTGCTCCTAGTCTCCTATAGATTTGCCCAGATCTGTGACTCATTTGACTAACTCCGCCCAGTGTTGTGACTCCGCCCAGCGTTAGCAAATGAGTCACAAAGTCACAGATCTGGGCTATTATATAGGAGATATCAAACAACTCAAAGTCATGGCAACCAAGTAGATCTTTATCTATAAAACGTAACAAAAATTCAGGAATCTTAGGTTTAAATGACTGTAAATTGTACAGCCACTCTCTAGGGGACGTGACAGAATTGTCGTTATCCAAAAGGAAAACATACTGTTAAACTGGCTACACATTAGGCAATATGTCGTTCAATCCAGTGTATCGGACCGACATATCAGGCACATCGTCTAGTGTGTATCCACTACTGCATGCTCCCACGGGTCTTCTGTCACATGACGGGACGATCCTGGCATTGACCAGATACAACTGAATGCTGCAATGAACGATATATATCATGTGGTTGCCCTTGCCCAATAGATTGTTCATTATGTGCAGCACGGCTGATATGTTCTGTCGGCTGGATACACACATTGTTAAGTATTCATATATACCATTAAACATATTTAACAAAAACAAAATTATAAAAAGCAAAACAAAACAATATTGAGCATGATCATTTTTTAAAATTGATTTTAATGAGTGAAGTAGCTGTACTCAATTTTGACAGTTTTTAATTTTTATAGATAGATATATCTGAGGAGCAAACCTTTTCCTTTTTTATATAAAATCAATTCTTGTTATACTCCGACACCACACCGCTGACAAGTCATTTTATTTAGCTCGTACTCCAAAGTGATATGTTTTTACTCTCATCATCTGGCTGTAAGGAAGCCCAACCTTCAACTGCTGTGACTGAAAGCTGTAACAGAGGGTTACAGTCCGTTGATTTGAAAAACAGACTAGCTGCAACAAAATCACTGTCAAAACTCGTTTGACATCTAAGCAAACAACTTGTGAAGAACTGGAACTTGATGTAAATGTTGGGTCACTTGATTTGTGAAAAACAAAATGTTAAACATGTTGCCTTACTAATACCACACTACAAGACAACTGCCTATGAAACGGAACCAGTGTGTACAAACTGTATATTGTATAGATGTTAGGAAAAAACAAATTTCTACTTAATCTCATCAATTCTAAAACATTGCAATACTAATGACATAATGGCTCTAAAGCTGTTCCGAGGTTTTCTTTCTTTCTTTCTTTCTTTGTTTGTTTATTTGAAAGAAAGTTAATGTTTGCATTTAAAATAATTTATGGTAAACCAATGTATAAACAGACAACAAAAATGTATATATTTAGGGCAACTTTGTTAAAAATCAGGCAATACAATACATGCACTGCACTGCCCTCTCTTCCAGTCTCTCTCCCAGTCCTGTTGCCTCCACTTTTACTAGATTAAATATTACTAGAATACACCTTTTCTTGCCCAAGATACAACCGAATGTCTTATCCATTTTCTCAGTGCCCAACACTTCCACTAGTGCAAGCTCCACTTATAGGGTGTGGTAGGACATGTTGACAATCATAATGTTGACATGTTCATAATGTTGACAGTAAGCATGTCCACATTTATCACGTAGACAGTGATGAAATGTCGTCATGTTAGAATGTCAACATGTCATCCCTTGTGGCCCAGCAATGACTTATCTGCTCCTAGCGGCTGCAGCAGCTCCAGCGTGGCTTCTGGGTGCCGGTGGCCATGGTCAGAACTGTGATCCCCCAGCTTTCCAGTGAGTATTTCTCCCCTGTAACTAACCTTAATTCCTACCCCTAGCCCCCCACACAGATTAGCCCTAACCTCCCCAGTGCCTAACCCTAACCTCTCACACACAGCCTAGCCCTAACCTCCCCCAGTGCCTAACCCTAACCTCTCACACAGCCTAGCCCTAACCTCCCCCAATGCCTAACCCTAACCTCTCACACTCAGCCTAGCCCTAACCTCACCCAGAGCCTAACCCTAAACTCCCACACACAGCCTAACTCTAACCTCCCCCAGTGCCTAGCCCTAACCTCTCACACAGCCTAGCCCTAACCTCCCCCAATGCCTAACCCTAACCTCTCACACTCAGCCTAGCCCTAACCTCCCCCAGAGCCTAACCCTAAACTTCCACACACAGCCTAACTCTAACCTCCCCCAGTGCCTGACTGTAACTTCCCTCATACAACCTAGCCCAAACCTGCCCCAGTGCTTAACCCTTATCTCCCACACACAACCTAGCTCTAACTTCCCCCAGTACTGAACCCTAACCTCCCACACACAACCTAACCCTATCCTCCCCCAGTGCCTGATTGTAACTTCCCTCATACAACCTAGTAGCCCAAACCTCCCCCAGGTGCTGAACCCTTATCTCCCACAAACAGCCTAGCCCTAACCTCTCCCAGTGCCTAACCCTAACCTCCCACACACAACCTAACCCTATCCTCCCCAGTGCCTGACTGTAACTTCCCTCATACAACCTAGCCCAAAACTCCCCAGTGTCGAACCCTTATCTCCCACAAACAGCCTAGCCCTAACCTCCCACACACAACCTAAGCCTATCTTCCCCCAGTGCCTGACTGTAACTTCCCTCATACAACCTAGCCCAAAATTGTCCAGTGCCGAACCCTTATCTTCCACAGACAGCCTAGCCCTACCCTCCCCCAGTGCCTAACCCTAACCTCCCACACACAACCTAACCCTATCCTCCCCAGTGCCTAACTGTAACTTCCCTCATACAACATAGCCCAAACCTCCCCCAGTGCCGAACCGTTATCTCCCACAAACAGCCTAGCCCTAACTTCTCCCAGTGCCTAACCCTAACCTCCCACACACAACCTAACCCTATCTTCCCCCAGTGCCTGACTGTAACTTCCCTCATACAACCTAGCCCAAACCTCCCCCAGTGCCTAACCCTTATCTCCCACACACAACCTAGCTCTAACTTCCTCCAGTACTTAAACCTAACCTCCCACACACAACCTACAGTAGCTCTAACCTCCCCCCAGTGCCTAACCATAACCTGCCATACACAATCTAGCCCTAACATTCACCAGCACCTAACCCTAACCTCCCACACACAATTTAGCCCTAATCTCCCCCAGTGCCTGACTCTAACCTTCCTCCCACAATTTAGCCCTAACCTCCCCAGTGCCTTAGCTTAACCATCCAAACACAACCTAGCCCTAACCACCCCCAGTGTCTAACCCTAATTTCCCACACACAACCTAGCCCTAACCTTCCCCAGTGCCTAACCCTAATTGTCCCCAGTTCCTAATCCTAACATCATAACTGTTGACATCACATCTAGAAATCTCCCTCATATCATCTTCAGCTTCACACACTCCTTCTAAGACTCCCCCAGACTCCCATTGGCTAGTTTCACAGGATTCTGGGGATGGACTTAGGAGTGTGTGAAACCTTATGCTGATTCCCACGTGCCACACGGCTACAGATACACTGAGCGCATCTGATCCCCGGGGGACCCAGCCAGCACATATATTACACACATGATAGCATGTATGTTTATATGTGCTAAGTGGTTCCTATGCATTATATGGTTGGTGATGCAGCCCATGGGCTGCAGCTGCTGATGTTCTTCAGCCATTGACATGTGTCTCACCTCATCTATGATAACCACCTCTCCAGCTGACAAGACTTCCCCTGTGTTGCTACCCACTTATGGAATTTAAGACTCTTTACCAGCCTTCATACAGTATCTTTAAATACTCTCTTAAGATAAACCTCAGTTTGTTACAACTTACCTTACTCCACCCTATATTACACTGGTACAGCCTCCAGACTTGTCCATTATCACTCTGCCCACATACATCTTGTCTCAACTGTACCCTTTCCCACCTTTGTTTTCTCACGGTTTTTTTCTGTACTCTGTACATCACTTTTTTTCCGTACAGTATGTAACATTTTCTTTTGTAGAATATTGAACACTGGAATCATCTGAAGAAACTTCAAGAAAATGTCATCATGTGTCTTATGAGGTTACAGATAGATCAAAAACTTTTTCAGTGGCATAACTCCTGTTGGCATTCATCTTGTGGTGCTAGATTTATTTTTTGGTCGGGGCGTCAAGAAGGGTGGCAGATGGGTACTGAACATTGAGTGCCAGATCCTCGGCGTTGGATAGTGAGCTGCCATTTTTACACACTGCATCCCTGCATGCTTCTGAGGTCCATCTTTTCTCATCCATGTTACTTCTTAAAGAAAGCATTGCTATCTACTGTACTCTATAGCTTGTAAGCTTGCGAGCAGGGCCTTCCTATCTCTATGACTGTTTGTTATCACCCAGTTTGTTATATCATTGTTTTTTCCAATTGTAAAGCGCAATGGAATTTGCTGCGCTATATACGAAACTGTTAATAAATAAATAATAAATAAGCCAGTGACAAACAGGAAGGAAGGAGTGTAGGATGAGAGATTTTGCCAACAGGAGCATAAGACAAAGTTCCACCACTTCCACCATGGTAGAGGTAACCTTGTATATATTTAGAGTAGGAACAGTTTTGGAGATCCTCACCTCTACCCACTAACAACTTTATCCTGACCTCTGCCACCCATGTCTACTACCTGGGCATAATCCTCAACTCTTCCATCTCCTTTATTATCCACATCTACTCTATCAACCAATCATGCTGTTTCCACCTCCACAATAGCTTTATATTCAAACCCATTCCCAACATGGACAGCACCAAAGCACTCATCCATACTGTACACTTGTCATTTCCCATCTGGACTACTGCAGCTTTACTCTTTCTAATTTACCTCTCTCCTCCAGGACAAAGGGAAAAAAAGATAGTGAGGTACCTAGTCGAATTGTGGTGGTAGGGGATTCTATTATCAGGAGAACAGATAGGGCAATCTGCTACCGGGACCGCGATCACCGTACAGTCTGTTGTCTCCCGGGTGCTCCGGTACGGCACATTGTGGACCGGGAAGAAAGATTGTTGGGAGGGGCCGGAAATGACCCGGCGGTCTTGGTGCACGTTGGCACCAACGACAAAGTTAGTGAAAGGTGGGATGTCCTTAAGAGAGATTATAGGGACCTAGGACAAAAATTAAAGGCAAGGACATCTAAGGTAATATTCTCTGTAATATTACCTGTGCCACGCGCTAGTCCAGGAAGGCAGAGGGAGATCAGGGAGGTAAATGTGTGGCTTAGAGACTGGTGTAGGAAGGAGGGGTTTCTGTTCTTAGAACACTGGGCGAACTTCTCAGTCATGCACCATCTTTTTGGATGCGATGGATTGCACCTGAATGAGGAGGGTGCAGCGGTGTTGGGGGGAAGGATGGTTAGAAGGTTGGAGGAGATTTTAAACTAGGTGCCTGGGGGGAGGGATTAGAAAGAATTAGTGGGACAACTAAAGAGCAAAGAATAGGGGGATGTATAAAGTATAATGGGGGTGGAGAGGAGGTAAGGAGTGAAAGAGTCAGCAATGGTAATTTAAGGGATACCATGGTTCCTAAGGAAATGTCGTGTACACTAGAACTTGCGGATCAGGGAATTAATAAACTTAAGTGTATGATTGCAAATGCAAGAAGCCTAACAAATAAAATGGGGGATTTAGAGGCAATTGCACAAAATGACCGTTATGACATAATAGGCATTACTGAGACATGGTGGGACGATTCTCACGACTGGACGGCAAACATCAAGGGATACACTCTCTTCAGGAGAGATAGGATTAATAAAAAGGGAGGGGGTGTTTGTCTCTATGTTAAACCATTCTTAAAACCATATTTAAAGAGGTCAGTTACGAGGAGACTGGAGATAACGTAGAGTTATTATGGGTTGAGATTTCGAGTGGGGGTAAAGATACAAAAAAACTTTTAATAGGGACATGCTATAAACCACCAGATATTTGTGTGGCTGACGAATTACTACTCTTGCAGCAAATCGAAAAAGCTGCAGGTATGGGGGACGTCGTTATTGTTGGGGACTTCAATTACCCGGACATAAACTGGAACACCGAAACAGTAAATACATCTAGGGGTAACAGGTTCTTAAACATGCTAAAAGATCATTACTTGTCACAGGTAATTGAGGAGCCAACTAGGTAAGGGGCTACACTGGACCTAGTACTAACAAATAATGAGGAAATTATAACAAATACTAAAGTAGGGGAGACCCTAGGAAATAGCGATCACAATATGATCACATTCGATATCAGCTTTCAAAAACAACAATATAAGGGTTTAACCAAGATTTTTAACTTTAGGAAAGCAAATTTCACATTGCTGAAACAAGCGATGAAGGAGATTAATTGGGAAATTGTATTTCATGGTAAGAATACTGCTGAAATGTGGGACATTTTTACAACTGCGCTCAATAAGTACACTAATCTATTTATTCCCAAAGTCAACAAAAACAGAAGTAGGAAATCCGAACCGATGTGGCTTAATAAAAAGGTCAAGGAACAAATGGATAAAATGAAGCGTGCTTTCAAAGCATTTAAGTCTGACGGAAAGGTGGAATCATTCCAGTTCTACAAGGAATGTAACAATAAATGCAAAAAAGCGATTAGAACAGCTAAAATAGAAAACGAAAAACAAATCGCAAAGGAGAGTAAACCAAATCCGAAAAAGTTCTTTAAGTATATAAATGGTAAAAGGTTGAAAAGGGAGAATATTGGGCCCTTAAAGGGTAAGCTGGATGTCTTGATTAATGATGATAGGGAAAAAGCAGATTTATTTAATAAATTCTTTTCATCAGTATTCACGAAAGAGGACAAGTTGACAAGAATAGAGCATAACATAAATAATAATAATGACCCACTGCTTGGTATTTGCTTAAACGAGGGAGTAATCCAGGAGAGACTGAGTAAAATTAAGATAAATAAATCTCCTGGGCCGGGTGGACTCCACCCCAGGGTTCTTATGGAACTCAACGTAGAGATAGCCAAACCTCTATTTCTGCTGCGGGGTACACTGGGCTCAACAAGTCTGGACAATGGGGTGTAGAGTAGGATCTTGATCCGAAGCACCAACAGGCTCAAAGCTTTGACTGTTCCCAGAATGCACAACGCCGCCTCCTCTATAACCCCGCCTCCCAGCACAGGAGCTCAGTTTGTCAGTTGGTGCTGCAGTAAGCAGGCACTTAACAGAGGGGCTGCTCCAGGCAGCCCTAAGAAAAGCTTTTTATGAGGTAAAAAGTGAAGACTTCAAGGGCAGCAGCGGTGGTAAATGTCTTGTGACATTCACTGCTGCAGCTCCAGCTCTCCCCAGCGGCGCTGTACACTCCCGAGCCCTGGTTGCCGGGTACCTACAGCGGAGGCTCTGGTTTACTTCACGTTAGGCACACATGGCTGGGGCTCTCCAGGATCGCGTGGTCGCGCTTCGGGAGGTGGTAAGTGGGTCCCGCTCGTGGGACCCGGTCTTTATCACGATCCGGCGCGGTCAGTGGGCGGCGGGCCGCGCGCGCTGGCAGTGGACACTGTGGATACAGGCGATCCCACTAGATCACCAGGGCATGGGCGCAGGTCAGGTTTTCTCTTAAAACCGATTTTAATATCGCCCACAGTACCTGGTGGTTTTGCCAGCAAGGGGGATAAGGCTTAGACCTGAAGCCCCTCCCCCAGCCCCAGGGCACCATTTCCAGCAAGTGTTTCCGCCCTGGAGCTGCCTCTCTGTCTTTGCTCACTCCCTGTCAGTGTCTGCGGCACCATTACTCCTCAGCTCACTGTTCCTGGGACTGCTTGGGCAAATCCTCCTATGTAAAGCCGCCTGGTTGTCAGTGCTGTGACTTTACATGACACTTAAGTATTCTACCTGCCTTTTTAGTCAGTGTTAGTAAGAAAGAGTGCATTTAGTCAGGGGTTTATAGTACAATTACCCTCTGATATACATCCAGTTTTTACTGTGTAGTGTTATATCTATTGACTATATAGCTGTGTAAGCTAGTCCAGTGCAGTATTATTGTCTGTAATAACCTCTGCATTGTACAAACTGTGACTATTTGTGTGTGCATTGATAGCTGAGTGGTGTCCATCTCGTGTCTTTCACTCAACTTGCTATCCCTATATTCTATAACCTGAGGGGGCTTGGTGCGTCAGGTGTTATTTAATATAGGATTTTCACAAAGATATACTGAATTACGTATTTTTCTCTGTGATTTAGTCACCATATCTCTCCTTTATCTCTTCTGGTGCTGGGGTTTGGGTTTAGGGATATAGTACTGCTAATAATTGTACTGTGTTACCTCATACTGCAAGTTATATCATGTCTGCTTCTGAGGGTAACGGTTCTGGGGCGGAACACACTGCTGGTGTTGCTGAAGCCACAGGCATATATGGGGAGAATATAGCAGCTGTGGGCTCTGGTTCTGGGGGCTCCTTGCCCCCCAGTGGGACTGTGGCAACGGAGGCACATACTGGTCCTCCGTGGGCCGCTTTTTCCACACTTCTGCGTACGCTAGTTCATAAACTAACACCCCCTATGGGACCCCCAATGCCGGTACAACCGTATGTGGACCCTGCAGCTAACCCGCCGTAGGCGGACAATTTATCTGCTCAATTAAAGAAGTTGAACCAGTCCCTGACTACTAAAAAGTCTGACCAACGCTTGCCTAAGTCCAAGAGGTCCTCTAAGCGAGCACTCGTCTCCTCACAATCCACTGCTGTCACTGACACCTCGTCTGATGAAGACAGCACATACACTGACCCCACAGGTTCTGACTCGGATACGGCTGATGGGGAGGGTAGTTCACATGTGGATGTTCCTGATCTTTTGGAGGCTATTTTATTAATTCTGCTGATTACGGATGATCCCGAGCCATCCGTTCCTCCTAAGAAACCAGATAGGTTCAAACGTCAGAAGGTGATTAAACAAGTTTTACCTCACTCTGACCACCTAGTGGATATACGTCAGGAACCCTGGCAAAGCCCGGGTACGAAGTTTGTGCCTCAAAAGAAGATGCTGGCTCGCTATCCCCTCGCGCCAGAGCTGTCTAAGAATTGGGAAACGCCTCCTCCAGTAGACTCACATGTGGCTAGGATGGTGGTTTCCTCAGCTCTACCTGTCACTACCGTCATGTCTCTAAAAGAGCCTACAGATAAACGTGTCAAGGGTTGTCTAAAAGCGATTTAGACCCTCACGGGTGCTGCACAAAGGCCCACTATTGCAGCTACATGGGCGGCAGAGGCTATTGAAGCATGGGCCTTGGAGTTAGGGGCTGAAATCTCCTCTGACCATGCTAGACAATGCTTGTCATATATTGTCACATCTTCTCGCTATATTAAAGAGGCGGCTTCTGATGCTGGTATCCTAGCAGCCAAGGCCTCTACTATGTCAGTCCTGGCTCGCAGGATATTGTGGCTGAGATCCTGGTCTGTGGAAAAACCCTGGAGGTATTCCCTTTCAAGGGGGATATTCTGTTTGGGGAGGACTTAAATAAGATAGTGGCTGACTTGGCTACTGCCAAAACTGCCTGTCTGACTAATACAGCTCCTTCTGTGTCGAAGGCCAAAGGCACGTCCTTTCGCCCCTTTCGTCCTTCAGGTAAAGCAAAAGGTCAGGCGTACCATAAGCAGGCCCGCACTTCCAAACCTGGTAAGCCGAAGCCCAAAAGAGCCTGGGCTGCCCGTCAGCCAGCAGCCAAGACCAATAAGCCTGCGCATGACGGGGCGAGCCTCCCCCTGGGGGATCCCAGGGTGGGGGGCCGGTTTCTAGGGTTTACCCAGGAATGGTTGAAGACAACTTCAGATGCCTGGGTACGGGAAGTCGTCACTCGAGGTTACGCAATAGCCTTCAAAAACTGACCCCCTCATCGATTTTGCCAGACAGACGTCCCGTCGGACCAGACAAAGGCAAACACTCTGCATTCGGTGGTACAGACCCTCCTGGATACAGGAGTCGCAGTACAGGTGCCTCTTGCTCAGAGGGGCCGGGGGTACTATTCTCCGCTGATTCTAGTCCCGAAACCGAATGGGTCCTCCCGGCCCATTCTCAACCTCAAGGCACTGAACAAATTTGTGAAGGTTTCCAAGTTCCGTATGGAAACCCTTCGCTCTATAGTTCTGGCCTTGGGACCTGGGGACTACATGGGGTCCCTGGACATACAGGATGCTTACCTGCATATTCCTATAGCAGTGTCACATGAACAATACCTGAGGTTCGCTATTGGCAACCTCCATTACCAGTTCCGGGCATTACCTTTTGGTTTAACAACGGCTCCGTGAGTCTTCACCAAAGTTATGGCAGTGATGACGGTGGTACTCCGCCGTCAAGGGGTCAGGATACTGCCGTATCTGGATGACTTGTTAATCCTGGCAAATTCCCCAGATCTTCTCCTGCGTCATCTGGATACTACGGTCCGGTTTCTACAAGCCCACGGGTGGCTCATAAACTGGAAGAAATCCTCCCTGGTCCCTGCTCAGAGCATGGTGCATCTGGGAGCGCTGTTGGACACTCACAACCAGAGGTTGTTCTTGTCTCAGGAGAAAGTCCTGAAACTTCAGGACAGGATTCGTCGCTTCCTTTCTCGTCCGCAAGTGTCGATACATTCGGCAATGCAGGTGCTGGGCCTCATGGTGTCAGCATTCGACATGGTGGAGTATGCTCAATTCCATTCTCGCCCCCTCCAGAAGCTGATTCTAGCCAAGTGGGACGGCCTGCCTCACCGGATCAGGTCTCACATGATCTCTTTGACTCCGGAGGTCCGTCTGTCGCTGCTCTGGTGGCTCCTGGACCGACAATTGTGCAGAGGCCATCCCTTCTGGATATCCAACTGGGTCCTGTTGACAACAGATGCCAGTCTAAGAGGTTGGGGCGCGGTGCTGGAGCAGCACTCCTTGCAGGGTCGGTGGACCAAGGAGATCAACATTCTGGAACTGCGGGCGGTCTTCAATGCGTTGAACCTAGCCCAGCATTTGATTCAGAACCGTCCTGTTCAAGTACAGTCGGACAACGCCACCACAGTGACTTACATAAATCATCAAGGCGGCACTCGAAGCCGTTTGGCAATGAAGGAAGCCTCACGGATTCTACGTTTGGGCAGAACGCCATCTACCGGCAATATCGGCAATATTCATTCCGGGAGTCCTGAATTGGGTAGCTGACTTTCTCAGTCGTCAGGACGTGCAAGCCGGCAAGTGGGGCCTCCATCCAGAAGTGTTTCAACTCCTCGTGGAAAGGTGGGGTCTTCCAGATGTGGATCTGATGGCGTCTCGACACAATCACAAGGTTCCGGTCTTCGGAGCAAGGACAAGGGATCCTCAAGCAGCATTCGTGGATGCGCTGGCAGTGCCGTGGAGGTTTTGGCTGCCGTACGTGTTCCCTCCGGTGTCACTCCTGCCCAGGGTAATTCAGAAGTTCAAGCAAGAAAAAGGAAATCTGCTTCTCATAGCTCCGGCGTGGCCCAGACGGCACTGGTTCACAGATCTGCAAGGCCTATCGTCAGAGCGTCCACTTCTACTTCCACACCGCCCAGACCTCCTTGTTCAGGGCCCCTGTGTCTACCAGGACCTAGCCCGGCTGTCTTTGACGGCGTGGCTCTTGAAGCTTCCGTCTTAAGAGCTAAGGGTTTTTCTGAAGAGGTCATTAAAACTATGTTGCGGGCCCGGAAACCGGCCTCTGCTCGGATTTACCATTGGGTCTGGCATTCCTACTTTGGTGCGCATCTAACCATTATGACGCTTCCAAGTTTAGTACAGCCAAACTCTTGGCTTTTCTACAGCAGGGCCTAGATTTAGGCCTGTGTCTGGCCTCCCTCAAGGTTCCTATTTCTGCCTTGTCGGTGTGGTTTCAGAGAAAAATTGTGACTTTACCTGATGTTCATACTTTCACTCAGGGTGTGTTGAGTATCCAACCTCCCTATGTTCCGCCTGTGGCTCCTTGGGACTTGTCGGTGGTTTTGGAGGCGTTGCAGGAGCCTCCATTTGAACCTCTTGGTTCAAGCTGACCTTAAGTGGCTTTCCCTTAAGGTGGTGTTCTTGCTGGCTATTGCCTCTGCTAGAAGAGTGTCGGATTTGGGTGCCTTGTCTTGTAGTTCCCCATATCTGATTTTTCACCGTGACTGGGCGGTTCTTAGGACTCGTCCCGGATATTTACCTAAGGTGGTTTCTTCGTTCCACCTTAATCAGGAGATTGTGGTTCCAGCTTTTGTTTCTCCTGATTTGTCTCCCAAAGAGCAGTCTTTGGATGTGGTACGGGCTCTCCGTATCTATGTGAAGAGAACTGCTTCTATTCGAAAGTCTGATTCTCTCTTTGTTTTGTTTGGATTTCACAAACATGGCTGGCCTGCTCACAAGCAGACCCTGGCCAGGTGGATTAGAATGGTGATTGCGCATGCTTATGTGAAGGCTGGTCTGTCAGCTCCAGTTCATATTACGGCCCATTCTACTCGGTCTGTTGGACCTTCTTTGGCGGCCTAACGTGGTGCGACCATTGACCAATTGTGCAAGGCGGCTACGTGGTCCTCCGGGAACACGTTCATAAGGTTCTATGCCTTCGATACTGCCACTTCCCAGGATGCTTCCTTTGGACGCCGGGTTCTTGTGCCCGCTACAGTGCATCCCCTCCCATAAGGAACTGCTTTAGGACATCCCCATTGTCCAGACTTGTGGAGCCCAGTGTACCCCGCAGCAGAAAACGAGTTTTATGGTAAGAACTTACCCTTGTTAAAACTCTTTCTGCAAGGTACACTGGGCTCCACAAGGCGCCCACCCTGACACACTTAGCTTCTTTGGGTTGATATGACATTAGCCGCTGACACTTCTCTTGTCGTGAGAGTGTGGTATATGTGGCTACTAACCGCTGTCGTCTCTTTTCCTGCTACTGCATTGGGCTGGTTAACTAAACTGAGCTCCTGTGCTGGGAGGCGGGGTTATAGAGGAGGCAGCGCTTTGCATTCTGGGAACAGTCAAAGCTTTGAGCCTGTTGGTGCCTCGGATCAAGATCCTACTCTACACCCCATTGTCCAGACTTGTGGAGCCCAGTGTACCTCGCAGAAAGAGTTTTAACAAGGGTAAGTTCTTACCATAAAACTCGTTATTTGATCTTCATTGAGTCAATTAGATCAGGAATGATACCAAAGGACTGGCGTATAGCAGAGGTAGTCCCAATATTTAAAATGGTATTAAAACGCTCCCCGGGAACTATAGACCGGTTAGCTTGACATCTATAGTGGGGAAAATACTAGAAGGTATATTAAGGGATAGCATTCTAGAGTACTTGGATACCTCCAAGGTTATTACTAGGAATCAACATGGATTTGTGAAGGACAGGTCATGTCAAACTAACTTAATAAGCTTCTACGAGAAAGTGAGCGATAGTATTGATAAGAGTCAAGCAGTGGATGTGATCTTTTTAGATTTCTCTCAGGCTTTTCAACAAAGTTCCATACAGGAGACTAATCCTCAAACTAAGAGAGCTTGGGGTGGGAAATACTATCTGTACTTGGGTGAGTAACTGGCTGTTTAATAGGGAACAGCGAGTGGGGGTTAATGGGATGTACTCTGAATGGGCTTCAGTACTCAGTGGAATACCTCAGGGCTCAGTACTCGGGCCATTGTTGTTTAATATATTCATTAATGACCTAGGTTAGGGACTGGAAAGCACAGTGTCAATTTTCGCAGATGACACTAAATTATGTAGAATAATTAATTCAGGCAAGGATGTTGAGTCTCTACAGAATGACTTAACTGGACTGGAGGCCTGGGCAGACAAATGGGGAATGAGGTTCAATATAGACAAATGTAAAGTTATGCACCTTGGGACTAAGAACAATCAGGCAGCCTATAAACTAAATGGGTAAAATGTAGGGATAACGGTAGTAGAAAAGGATCTGGGGGTGCTCATCGATAATAAACTTGGTAGCAGTTTGCAATGTCAAAATGCAGCAGCAAAGGCTAATAAGGTGTTATCATGCATAAAACGGGGTATGGAGACAAGGGATGAGAGTGTAATCCTGCCACTGTATAAATCATTGGTGCAACCACACCTGGAATATTGTGTACAGTTTTGGGCACCATACTTTAAAAAAGATATCTTGGAACTCAAAAGGGTTCAGAGGCGAGCCACCAAACTGGTTAAGGAGTTAGAGGCATTGGACTATGAGAAAAGACTTAAAAGGCTTGATATGTTCACACTGGAAAAGAGGCGACTGAGAGGGGACATCATTAATATTTATAAATACATTAAGGGACAATACAAGGATCTATCAAACGATTTGTTTACCAAAAAAACACTACATAGGACACGAGGACACCCACTGAGGTTAGAGGAGAAAAAATTCCATACCCAACGGAGAAAAGGATTCTTTACAGTAAGAGCAGTAAGGCTTTGGAATTCTCTTCCAGAGAAGGTAGTAATGGTGGACACAATCAATAAGTTTAAAAATGGATTAGATGAATTCCTAGCTGAAAAAAATATCCAGGGATACAGCATTTAATTGTGATGTGCACCGGAAATTTTTCGGGTTTTGTGTTTTGGTTTTGGATTCGGTTCCGAGGCCGTGTTTTGGATTCGGACGCGTTTTGGCAAAACCTCCCTGAAAATTTTTTGTCGGATTCGGGTGTGTTTTGGATTCGGGTGTTTTTTTACAAAAAACTCTCAAAAACAGCTTAAATCATAGAATATGGAGGTCATTTTGATCCCATAGTATTATTAACCTCAATAACCATAATTTCCACTCATTTTCAGTCTATTCTGAACACCTCACAATATTATTTTTAGTCCTAAAATTTGCACCGAGGTCGCTGGATGACTAAGCTAAGCGACCCAAGTGGCCGACACAAACACCTGGCCCATCTAGGAGTGGCACTGCAGTGTCAGACAGGATGGCACTTCAAAAAAATAGTCCCCAAACAGCACATGATGCAAAGAAAAAAAGAGGTGCAATGAGGTAGCTGTGTGACTAAGCTAAGCGACCCAAGTGGCCGACACAAACACCTGGCCCATCTAGGAGTGGCACTGCAGTGTCAGACAGGATGTCAGATTTAAAAAATAGTCCCCAAACAGCACATGATGCAAAGAAAAAAAGAGGTGCACCAAGGTCGCTGGATGGCTAAGCTAAGCGACACAAGTGGCCGACACAAACACCTGGCCCATCTAGGAGTGGCACTGCAGGGTCAGACAGGATGGCACTTCAAAAAAATAGTCCCCAAACAGCACATTTTATTATTTTATTTATTTATTAACAGTTATATAGCGTTATATATAGTTATATATATAGTTTTATATATATATATATATATATATATATATAGTTATATAGTATATAGTTATACAGTTAATAGTTATATAGCGCAGCAAATTCCGTTGCGCTTTACAATTTGAAATAACAATAACAAAATGGGTGATAACAAACAGTCATAGAGGTAGGAAGGCCCTGCTCGCAAGCTTACAATCTATAGGGAAATAGGCATGTGTACATAAGGAAAGGTGCTATGTATTGCAGAGAATGAGAAGACATGTGAGGATATGTGTGGACTGTACAGAGTGGATGCAATTTGATAGGAAGGTTTATGAAAGTTATGTGGGCGGTTCTGGAATTTGATATGCTTGCCTGAAGAGGTGAGTTTTCAGGGAACGCTTGAAGGTTTGGAGACTAGAGGAGAGTCTTATTGT
Source organism: Pseudophryne corroboree (assembly GCF_028390025.1). NCBI lineage: Eukaryota > Metazoa > Chordata > Amphibia > Anura > Myobatrachidae > Pseudophryne > Pseudophryne corroboree. The sequence continues at coordinate 159,349,088 of NC_086445.1, forward strand.
GCATGGTAGGGCATTCCACATAGTGGGTGCAGCCCGATGAAAGTCCTGCAATCGTGAGTGGGAGCGAGTAATGAGTGTGGATGAGAGACGCAGGTCTTGTGAAGAGCGAAGAGGTCGGGTTGGGAGATATTTTGAGATAAGCGAAGTGATGTACCTTGGTGTATTTTGGTAAATGGCTTTGTGTGTGAGTAAAAGTATTTTATATTGAATGCGGTAGCACATGATGCAAAGAAAAAAAGAGGCGCAATGAGGTAGCTGTGTGACTAAGCTAAGCGACCCAAGTGGCCGACACAAACACCTGGCCCATCTAGGAGTGGCACTGCAGTGTCAGACAGGATGTCAGATTTAAAAAACAGTCCCCAAACAGCACATGATGCAAAGAAAAAAAGAGGTGCACCAAGGTCGCTGGATGGCTAAACTAAGCGACACAAGTGGCCGACACAAACACCTGGCCCATCTAGTAGTGGCACTGCAGTGTCAGGCAGGATGGCACTTCAAAAAAATAGTCCCCAAACAGCACATGATGCAAAGAAAAATGAAAGAAAAAAGAGGTGCAAGATGGAATTGTCCTTGGGCCCTCCCACCCACCCTTATGTTGTATAAACAGGACATGCACACTTTAACGAACCCATCATTCCAGCGACAGGGTCTGCCACACGACTGTGACTGAAATGACTGGTTGGTTTGGGCCCCCACCAAAAAAGAAGCAATCAATCTCTTCTTGCACAAACTGGCTCTACAGAGGCAAGATGTCCACCTCCTCCTCATCGTACGATTCCTCACCCCTTTCACTGTGTACATCCCCCTCCTCACAGATTATTAATTCGTCCCCACTGGAATCCACCATCTCAGGTCCCTGTGTACTTTCTGGAGGCAATTGCTGGTGAATGTCTCCACCGAAGAATTGATTATAATTCATTTTGATGAACATCATCTTCTCCACATTTTCTGGAAGTAACCTCGTACGCCGATTGCTGACAAGGTGAGCGGCTGCACTAAACACTCTTTCGGAGTACACACTGAAGGGGGGGCAACTTAGGTAAAATAAAGCCAGTTTGTGCAATGGCCTCCAAATTGCCTCTTTTTCCTGCCAGTATACGTACGGACTGTCTGACGTGCCTACTTGGATGCGGTCACTCATATAATCCTCCACCATTCTTTCAATGGTGACAGAATCATATGCAGTGAGAGAAGACAACATGTCAGTAATCGTTGGCAGGTCCTTCAGTCCGGACCAGATGTCAGCACTCACTCCAGACTGCCCTGCACCACCGCCAGCGGGTGGGCTCGGAATTCTTAGCCTTTTCCTCGCAGCCCCAGTTGCGGGAGAATGTGAAGGAGGAGCTGTTGACGGGTCACGTTCCGCTTGACTTGACAATTTTCTCACCAGCAGGTCTTTGAACCTCTACAGACTTGTGTCTGCCGGAAAGAGAGATACAACGTAGGTTTTAAATCTAGTATCGGGCACGGTGGCCAAAATGTAGTGCTCTGATTTCAACAGATTGACCACCCGTGAATCCTGGTTAAGCGAATTAAGGGCTCCATCCACAAGCCCCACATGCCTAGCGGAATCGCTCTGTTTTAGCTCCTCCTTCAATGTTTCCAGCTTCTTCTGCAAAAGCCTGATGAGGGGAATGACCTGACTCAGGCTGGCAGTGTCTGAACTGACTTCACGTGTGGCAAGTTCAAAGGGTTGCAGAACCTTGCACAACGTTGAAATCATTCTCCACTGCGCTTGAGTCAGGTGCATTCCCCCTCCTTTGCCTATATCGTAGGCAGATGTATAGGCTTGAATGGCCTTTTGCTACTCCTCCATCCTCTGAAGCATATAGAGGGTTGAATTTCACCTCGTTACCACCTCTTGCTTCAGATGATGGCAGGGCAGGTTTAGGACTGTTTGCTGGTGCTCCAGTCTTCGGCACGCGGTGGCTGAATGCCGAAAGTGGCCCGCAATTCTTCGGGCCACCGACAGCATCTCTTGCACGCCCCTGTCGTTTTTCAAATAATTCTGCACCACCAAATTCAATGCATGTGCAAATCACGGGACGAGCTGGAATTTGCCCAGATGTAATGCACGCACAATATTGGTGGCGTTGTCCGATGTCACAAATCCCCAGGAGAGTCCAATTGGGGTAAGCCATTCTGCGATGATGTTCCTCAGTCTCCGTAAGAGGTTGTCAGCTGTGTGCCTCTTATGGAAAGCGGTGATACAAAGTGTAGCCTGCCTAGGAACGAGTTGGCGTTTGCGAGATGCTGCTACTGGTGCCGCCGCTGCTGTTCTTGCTGCGGGAGGCAATACATCTTCCCAGTGGGCTGTCACAGTCATATAGTCCTGAGTCTGCCCTGCTCCACTTGTCCACATGTCCGTGGTTAAGTGGACATTGGGTACAACTGCATTTTTTAGGACACTGGTGACTCTTTTTCTGACGTCTGTGTACATTTTCGGTATCGCCTGCCTAGAGAAATGGAACCTAGATGGTATTTGGTACCGGGGACACAGTACCTCAATCAAGTCTCTAGTTCCCTGTGAATTAACGGTGGATATCGGAAACACGTTTCTCACCACCCAGGCTGCCAAGGCCTGAGTTATCCGCTTTGCAGCAGGATGACTGCTGTGATATTTCATCTTCCTCGCAGAGGACTGTTGGACAGTCAATTGCTTACTGAAAGTAGTACAAGTAGTCTTCCGACTTCCCCTCTGGGATGACGATCGACTCCCAGCAGCAACAACAGCAGCGCCAGCAGCAGTAGGCGTTACACTCAAGGATGCATCGGAGGAATCCCAGGCAGGAGAGGACTCGTCAGACTTGACAGTGACATGGCCTGCAGGACTATTGGCTTTCCTGTCTAAGGAGGAAATTGACACTGAGGGAGTTGGTGGTGTGGTTTGCAGGAGCTTGGTTACAAGAGGAAGGGATTTAGTGGTCAGTGGACTGCTTCCGCTGTCATTCAAAGTTTTTGAACTTGTCACTGACTTCTGATGAATGCGGTCCAGGTGACATATAAGGGAGGATGTTCCTAGGTGGTTAACGTTCTTACCCCTACTTATTACAGCTTGACAAAGGCAACACACGGCTTGACACCAGTTGTCCGCATTTCTGTTGAAATAATTCCACACCGAAGAGGTGATTTTTTTTGTATTTTGACCAGGCATGTCAATGGCCATATTCGTCCCACGGACAACAGGTGTCTCCCCGGGTGCCTGACTTAAACAAACCACCTCACCATCAGAATCCTCCTTGTCAATTTCCTCCCCAGCGCCAGCAACACCCATATCCTCATCCTGGTGTACTTCAACAGTGACATCTTCAATTTGACTATCAGGAACTGGACTGCGGGTGCTCCTTCCAGCACTTGCAGGGGGCGTGCAAATGGTGGAAGGCACAACCTCTTCCCGTCCAGTGTTGGGAAGGTCAGGCATCGCAACCGACACAATTGGACTCTCCTTGGGGATTTGTGATTTAGAAGAACGCACAGTTCTTTGCTGTGCTTTTGCCATCTTAACTCTTTTAAGTTTTCTAGCAGGAGGATGAGTACTTCCATCCTCAGGTGAAGCTGAACCACTAGCCTTGAACATAGGCCAGGGCCTCAGCCGTTCCTTGCCACTCCGTGTCATAAATGGCACATTGGCAAGTTTACGCTTCTCCTCAGACGATTCTGGTTTAGATTTTTGGGTCATTTTACTGAGCTTTATTTTTTTGGATTTTACATGCTCTCTACTATGACATTGGGCATCGGCCTTGGCAGACGACGTTGATGGCATTTCATCGTCTCGGCCATGACTAGTGGCAGCAGCTTCAGCACGAGGTGGAAGTGGATCTTGATCTTTCCCTATTTTACCCTCCACATTTTTGTTCTCCATTTTTTAATGTGTGGAATTATATGCCAGTAATATATCAATAGCAATGGCCTACTACTATATATACTGCGCACAACTGAAATGCACCACAGGTATGTCTGGATAGTATACTTGACGACACAGAGGTAGGTAGAGCAGTGGCCTACTGTACCGTACTGCTATATAGTATATACTGGTGGTCAGCAAACTGTGCAAAACTGAAATGCACCACAGGTATGGATGGATAGTATACTTGACGACACAGAGGTAGGTAGAGCAGTGGCCTACTGTACCGTACTGCTATATAGTATATACTGGTGGTCAGCAAACTGTGCAAAACTAAAATGCACCACAGGTATGGATGGATAGTATACTTGACGACACAGAGGTAGGTAGAGCAGTGGCCTACTGTACTGTACTGCTATATATTATATACTGGTGGACAGCAAACTGTGCAAAACTGAAATGCACCACAGGTATGGATGGATAGTATACTTGACGACACAGAGGTAGGTAGAGCAGTGGCCTACTGTACCGTACTGCTATATAGTATATACTGGTGGTCAGCAAACTGTGCAAAACTGAAATGCACCACAGGTATGGATGGATAGTATACTTGATGACACAGAGGTAGGTAGAGCAGTGGCCTACTGTACCGTACTGCTATATAGTATATACTGGTGGTCAGCAAACTGTGCAAAACTGAAATGCACCACAGGTATGGATGGATAGTATACTTGACGACACAGAGGTAGGTAGAGCAGTGGCCTACTGTACCGTACTGCTATATAGTATATACTGGTGGTCAGCAAACTGTGCAAAACTGAAATGCACCACAGGTATGGATGGATAGTATACTTGACGACACAGAGGTAGGTAGAGCAGTGGCCTACTGTACCGTACTGCTATATATTATATACTGGTGGACAGCAAACTGTGCAAAACTGAAATGCACCACAGGTATGGATGGATAGTATACTTGACGACACAGAGGTAGGTAGAGCAGTGGCCTACTGTACCGTACTGCTATATATCATATACTGGTGGACAGCAAACTGTGCAAAACTGAAATGCACCACAGGTATGGATGGATAGTATACTTGACGACACAGAGGTAGGTAGAGCAGTGGCCTACTGTACCGTACTGCTATATCGTATATACTGGTGGTCAGCAAACTGTGCAAAACTGAAATGCACCACAGGTATGGATAGATAGTATACTTGACGACACAGAGGTAGGTAGAGCAGTGGCCTTCTGTACCGTACTGCTATATAGTATATACTGGTGGTCAGCAAACTGTGCAAAACTGAAACGCACCACAGGTATGGATGGATAGTACACTTGACGACACAGGGGTAGGTAGAGCAGTGGCCTTCTGTACCGTACTGCTATATAGTATATACTGGTGGTCAGCAAACTGTGCAAAACTGAAATGCACCACAGGTATGGATGGATAGTATACTTGACGACACAGAGGTAGGTAGCGCAGTGGACTACTGTACCATACTGCTATATACATAGTTATACTGGTGGTCAGCAAACTGTGCAAAACTGAAATGCACCACAGGTATGGATTGATAGTATACTTGATGACACAGAGGTAGGTAGAGCAGTGGACTACTGTACCGTACTGCTATATATATAGTTATACTGGTGGTCAGCAAAATTCTGCACTGTCCTCCTACTATATACTACAATGAAGCACAGATATGGAGCGTTTTTCAGGCAGAGAACGTATAATACTGGTGGTCACTGGTCACTGGTCAGCAAAACTCTGCACTGTCCTCCTACTATATAATACTGCTGGTCCCCAGTCCCCACAATAAAGCAATTAGCACACTGAGCACAGATATTTGCAGCACACTGAGCACAGTCAGATATGGAGCGTTTTTCAGGCAGAGAACGTAGATATTTGCACTTGCTCTGTGCAGCACACTGAGCACAGATATTTGCAGCACAATTTGCAGCCCACTGAACATAGAAACTGAGAGGACGCCAGCCACGTCCTCTCACGATCATCTCCAATGCACGAGTGAAAAATGGCGGCGACGCGCGGCTCCTTATATAGAATACGAATCTCGCGAGAATCCGACCGCGGGATGATGACGTTCGGGCGCGGGTTAATCGGGTTAACCGAGCAAGGCGGGAGGATCCGAGTTGCTCGGACCCGTGAAAAAAAAGGTGAAGTTCGGGCGGGTTCGGATCCCGAGGATCCGAACCCGCTCCTCACTAATTAATATTTAAAGAAAAAATAATAAAATAAAATAATGTAATGTACAATAGGTTGAACTCGATGGACATTTGTCTTTTTTCAACCTCAACAACTATGTAACTATGTACACCAATCTTAGGCCTACTACTTCTCTGGCTATCCATCCACCTCAGCGTTCTAGTCAATCACATCACCCTCACATATAAAGCCCTTCATAGTGTCCTACATTTCCATCCTCATTTCTGTGCACAATCCCTTCCACTCTCTCACTGATTGCTATCTCTACTCAGCTATGATCACCTCCTCTCACTCTCTTCTACTATCAGACACTCCTCCAGTATCCATACCTTCAAACTGGCACTTGAGACTCACCTGTTCATCCCTACTCATAATGCTATACTCTACCAGTCTGACCTCCCACTTACCTTCACCATCCCATTATGTCCCTCCCTTTAGACTATAACACCTTATGGGCACGGCCCTCTTCCTCTCTTTCCTACTCCTAGCACTATCCTTGTCACTAATGTGCTTTTGTTCTGCTATCTCCCATTCCCCACAAGCGACTCTGGTCCTGTGTCCCCTCCCACTTGTTGGGTGCAGGATCACTGAATAGTGATTTCCTCTTACTCCTCCAAGCGGATTTTCATTAACTGATTCTATAGCCATAAAGAGATGGTCTTCCCATCACCTCCCCCACTGACTCCACCCTGAATTTGGATGTATCATTTTATTTCTTTGTCCTATGTATTCAATTTTAATGTTTACCCATCTGTGGCACTGTGGATACATTGTGGAGGTGTATTAATAAAGTTGTAATAATAATACGATTGTGGCTATGATCTAATAAATCTCCATCACCACATTGTGACAGAAGTCTGTATCCAAAACCACTATGTCAACCACTTTACTAGCTGCCTTTGTTGTATTTCTCTCAACATGAAATTCATCTTCTGCCATCCTAGACTTTTTTCACCACATTAGAGATGGAAACTAAAAAAGAACTAACAATATATGGATTAGCTCTTCCTTTTGATTACCAAGATTGTACAATAAATGGCTCATCTGAAATTACTTCAGGTGGCTTTTGTGTGACTGTAATCTACTGCTGTCTATTTGATCTAACATTTTTAAAATTCAACATGAATATTTGCTCATTACCTGCATAGATTATTATAATAGTCTTCTTACTGGTCTTATCAAAAAGAGACTCTCACCACTACAATCCTATCTGAATGCAGCTACAAGGCTGATCTTCCTCGCTAGACGTTCATCGTCTGCAGATCCACTCTGTCAGTCCTTCATTGGTTTCCTGTATTCTACCATATTCAATATAAAATACTTTTACTCACACACAAAGCCATTAACCAAACTACACCTATGTACATCTCTTCACTTATCTCAAAATATCTCCAAACCCAACCTCTTCGCTCCTCACAAGATGTGCGTCTCTTATCCACACTTATTACTCGCTCCCATTCATGATTGCAGGGCTTCTTTAGGCTGCACCCACTCTGTGGAATGCCTCCCACGCACAATATGACTGTCCTCTAGTCTCCAAACCTTCAAGTGTTCCCTGAAAACTCACCTCCTAAGACAAAGCTTTTCAAATTCCATAACCGCCTACATAACCTTCATAAACTTTCCTATCAAATTACAACCCCTCTGCACCGTCTTTACACATCCTCACTTGTTTTCTCTTTCTTCACTTTCCCTTCCTCCTGCCGTTAGGCCAACATTGCTGTGTGACCATATCATATAGCCCACCAAGAACCTTTGCAATCTGGTGGGCCATTATGCAATAGATAACACCTATCCTTGTGTATCAGTGCCTATTTCCCTAGAGATTGTAAGCTTGCGATCAGGGCCTTCCTACCTCTATGTCTGTCTGTTATTACCCACTTTTGTTTTATCACTGTTGTTTCCAATTGTAAAGTGCAAAGTAATTTGCTGCACTATATAAGAAACTGTTAATAATAAATAATGATAATAATAATTAACTCTGCTCCCAGTGGTGTAGCAGGAAGCACCTGTGCAGTGGCCTGGCACTGCCTACCCTTGGTGGACTACTAGCAGCTGGAAAATAGTGACCTGCAGTTTTCTAAGATGCAGGCTGCCTAACCAGGCACCTCACATGGTTAAATAAGCAGGCCATCTCTCTAAGGCTCCCTAGAGAGGCAGCCTGCCTGTTTAACCATGTAAGGTACATGTTGCAACCATGCCGATCCCTCGGCCTGGCACACAAAAATAAGTGCCCCAGTGTGCCTGGACTGTGCAAGGGCCAATATCACGCTGAACAACTTCTTTCATCAGCTAATGCTAAGCTTTGCTCCTTTGACGACACTGCACAAATGACTCAGAAACGTAGGTGTACAGATGGAGCCGTGCTAATCGTGGCTCCAACTGTTCCTGGGTGCGCCTGCCCGGGCGCCCCTATCATCGGAGCGTCTCCGTCCGCACGCCCCGGATGGAGACGCACCCCATTCACTAGAATGGGAGAGCGTCTCCATCCGGGGTACGCACGTGTCCGTGGCGGAGACGCGCCTCATTCACTAGAATGGGAGAGCATCTCTGTGCACTCCCGGCAGAGCTAGGCAGATGGATCGCCTAGTCACGCCGGGAGTGCACGCCTGCGATGGAGTCGCACTGGATGAGTGTGGCTCCATCTGTAGATCTTAGAGTTTTCATGCAAACTGGCAACTCCAAAGAATTTTTTTTTAGTGTGCCACGTTCATTTTGTGCTTCAGAAATGGGTGCCCATGAAATGTACCACACAGTAGCATCAACAATAGAAGCAACAAATACAATCATATAGTGCACTTTTCAACAACGTAACAATGAAAAAGAAGAACACAGACACACAGACAAGGCGGAGGGTTGGGCATAGGGGAACGAGGAAGAACATAAAAGCAAGGGGGGAAGAGGTTATAACGGAGGTCATATTAATATACTGTAGGTGTACGAATGTGACTTGTCACATGTGGCATGGGGAATAAGAATATTGCAATAATACCATCCCACTCCAGCAAATTGCTGAAGCTAGCAGGAAAAGAGGCTGGGAGTTGATTCACTACATAGTGATCCTGTATCCAACCAGGGACAGTTTGGGGCTAAAATCCAGCACTTGCACTGCTGCCGTGTACCAGTGACGTACGGTGAGGTGAGGCAGGTGAGGCAGAGTTTTGACTGTACAGTATAAAGTATATGAAAAAAAATAAAAAACAATAACATATTAGAAATATCTTATTTGTATTATTCTGATAATTTTTATAGTCAAAGCTCTGGAGTAAAAAGTCTATGGCAGGTGAGACAGTGCCTTCCTGCCTATCTTTTCCACACATCTCTGATCAAAACTCACCAAATTTCCAGTTTATACTGCTGCACCTGTGTATAATGCCCACATGCTGTTAGGTTCCTGGTGCTCAGAACAAGGGAGATGTTATGAAGTGAGTCCAGAGCACCAGGACGGAATACTGGATTTGGAGAAATGGAACGGGAATAGCCCCTGGCACCCTACCTCCATTGTTTTACCCGTGTTGTCAATTCACGCTTGCATGACTATGGTTTCTTGGGCCCATGGCAGCCGCGTTTGAAGGGCGGATTAGGTCTGCCCAACTCCGATGCCCCCTCAGGTCTTAAAGAGAGACAAAGCGTGAACTGAGACAGGGTAATAACAACGGGCCCTCTAACTGAAACAACCAAAGCCAGGGGCTACTAACTAGCCTAAAACTAAATGTATGTGCGGCTTGCCGCCAAAGGAAAAGAACAACAAAGGAAATGCTGACCACACGCCGACACAATACTTTTGTGTACAGGCGGTGACAGCATAAGCAGAACCCTCTGCAAAACACCAGTGACAGATACAACCAAGGAATACAGCAGCCTAGGCCGACAGACGCGGCAAAGCCGCTACTCACGGAACCGGTACAAATACTGGCAAACGGACAGGAACCCCCAATGCTGCCGACACAGACTCTCAGAACTGGAGGACAGGCAGAATCCCAAACGACAGACCGGTGGACACCAAGAAGCCAGAAACTCGACCAGGCATAGGCAAAGCCACAGGACTTCTGGACAGGAACGCTTCACGGCAGGACACGGGATCAGACACAGGAATCGACACAGGGACTGACACAGGAATCGACACAGGAAGCAGCTAGACAGACACTGCTAGACAGGAGCTCAGGAACTGGCAGGAACAAGCTCAGAACTCAAACACTCTGGAAGACTGGAAACCTAGAAATATCACCAGCGTCTGTGAATTGCACTCAGCCAGCATATAACAGAGAGGCCTAATTAATTATGTCATGCAGCTGCCCTGTTGCATGACTCCAAACCGACAAGATGCAATTAGCAGCCAGGTGAGGCTGAACACATGGGAACAGACTGCAATTACACAGACTCACCACTGACAGCAAACAATAATCTCCTAACCCAGAGCAAAGGGAAATCCTGGCCTGCAAGAGAACTATAAACATAAAATACCTAACCGACATGCAAAACAGGAATGAACCACAGCCGTGGCTCATAACAGTACCCCCCCCCCCTTGAGGAGGGGTCAAAGGACCCCAAAATTCAGACTATCCAAAACAAGGGATACAAAAAAAACCTGACACACTGGTCTAACAGACAAGAAAACAGAAACAAGCTGTAACAACAGCTTGTAACAGTGCCCTCCCCTTGACGGTGGCCACTGGACACAAGACAAGGAGAAAAAATTTTTTTTTTTTTTTTTTTTTTAATCAAGGCAAGAGTCAAAAATTATTTCTTTTTCTTCTTCTTCTTCTTCTTCTTCTTCTTCTTCTTCTTCTTCTTCTTCTTCTTTTTACAAAGCTCTTTAGGTCTGACCAAGGTAATTCCCCAAACATTGTCTGAACTGATGGTACCACCCAGCAAGGCTGCGTTCAAATCAGAAATGGGTTTCTTACCCTTGGGAACTGAACTTTCAGGCAAAGTACTATTATTAGAAGAAGAAGACAGAAAAGCACATCCTGCAGTCAAAACGACGGGCTGAGACTCTTGTGCCGAGTTTACAGTATTTGGTGGACTCTCAGCAGACAAGACGGGTGACTTAGAGGAACCTGAACCAATTTCTTTGGAACCATATCTTTTAATAATTGCATCACTGAATGCTGGGGGATCCTGAAGAATGGGATCTTCAGCTTTCATTAGGCTGGTCGCCCACTCAAAAGGCTCTCCTCTAAAGGAATAAATCAGATAGAGCACAAGGTTCTCTGAAGTGATGCCAAGAAATGGTCTAGATAACATAATGATGTAATAGTGTTTGAAAAGCGCCAGAAATTGGACTAAGTCCCCATCAAAGATTATGGATGTTGAGATATCAACAGAGTCAGGATCTGTTTCCTTCCCATCTGACTGACTAGAGTGCTTTGTTAGGACCTGGTCACTATTGACCTTACTCGAGGCTGAGACTCTCTGAACCCCACCCGGGGCAGTGACTTTCTGAACCCCACCCGGGGCAGTGACTTTCTGAACCCCACCCGGGGCAGTGACTTTCTGAACCCCACCCGAGGCAGTTACTTTCTGAACCTCACCCGGGGTAGTGACTTTCTGAACCCCACCCGGGGCAGTGACCTTCGGGAACCCCGCTGGGGTCAGCACCTCGGATTCTTTTACTGGGACCGAGCCGTCGGCCTCCCCCACTGGGACCGAGCCATCGACCTCCCTCACTGGGACCGAGCCATCGGCTTCCCTCACTGGGACTGAGCCATTGGCCTCCCTCTCTGAGTCGATAATTATCGAAACTCCTCCCGGGACTATGACTTCCGGGACTTTTGCTGAAGCTATAACCTTCAGAACCTCCACTAACGCTATGCCTCTTGAGTCCTTTCCTGGGGAAGCGACTTCTAGACCCTTCTTTGGGGCTTTGTCTCTCGAGACCCCACTTGGGGATATTACTTCAAAGATCCCTTCTGGGGTTTTGCTTCTCGAGTTCGCTTCTAGAACTATGGTTTTAGACACCCTTTCTGGGGTTGCGCTTTTCAAGTCCCTACCTGGGGTAACAGCTTCTGAGACCCCTTCTGGTATGGAAACCTGAGCTATAATATTTGATGTCCCTCTATAAGCTAGAGCATCGGGTACCGCTCCAGCGCTCTGGGCATCGGGTACTGCTCCAGCACTCTGGGCATCGGGTACCGCTCCAGCACTCTGGGCATCGGGTACCGCTCCAGCACTCTGGGCATCGGGTACCGCTCCAGCACTCTGGGCATCGGGTACCGCTCCAGCACTCTGGGCATCGGGTACCGCTCCAGCACTCTGGGCATCGGGTACCGCTCCAGCACTCTGGGCATCGGGTACCGCTCCAGCACTCTGGGCATCGGGTACCGCTCCAGCACTCTGGGCATCGGGTACCACTCCAGGACCCTGGGCATCGGGCACCACTCCAGGACCCTGGGCATCGGGCACCACTCCAGGACCCTGTGCATCGGGCACCACTCCAGGACCCTGGGCATCGGGCACCACTCCAGGGGTGTGCAACTCTGCTTGAACAGGAAAATCAAGAGAGGAGAGAAACATTCTCTTTTGATTCCTGAATCTATAATGGGGCTCCCTTGCCCAAGGACCCCAATTATAGGACAGAGAGCTTTTTAGTGTGGGTTGTGTGACAAGTACCTCTGCCACAGTAGAGACAGGAGTAGGTCTTGTATCCTGACTCAGCTTGGCCAGAGGGCAAGACTTGTCACCACACTTTGGCTTGCGCAACTCACAGGTCTGCAGATAGTGGCCTAAACCCCCACAATATAGGCATAAGTTTAAGTTTCTGCGACGCAGACGCTCCTCTTCTGAGAGCCTGAGCCGCAGAAAACTTTTAAACCTTTTCTCTTCAATTAAACCAGAGGATTCTCTTGTCACCATACTGTGAACAAGAGTCTCTTTAGAGATAGATGTACTCTCAACGACTTCTGGCAAGATGAGCAAGATTTTAGTCAGAAGGTTTTGCAGTTGCTTTAAGGATTGCTGCAAAACTTCTAGTCGCTCAGGTCTCAAAGCACTGAAAGCAGAGTTCAGGGCTGAGAGAGATGCCTGCAGGGCTTGCATAGTAGACATAGGAGGATTTAAAACTAGACAAGGCAAGACTAGACAAGGCAAGACTAGACAAGGCAAGACTAGACAAGGCAAGACAAGACAAGGCAAGACTGAATTTTTTAAACTAGACAAAACAAGACTGGATTTTTTTTTTTTTTAAATACCGGACTGGATTCTAAACACCGGACTGGATTCTAAACACCGGACTGGATTCTAAACACCAGACTGGATTCTAGACAGGACTGGATTCTAAACACCGGACTGGATTCTGGACACTGAGTTCTAGACAGGACTGGATTTCTAGACTAGACACTGGACTGGGCCAAAAAAGAAAAAGTTTTATTTCTTTTTTGTGGTATGGCTGGTGATAATGTTAGGTTCCTGGTGCTCAGAACAAGGGAGATGTTATGAAGTGAGTCCAGAGCACCAGGACGGAATACTGGATTTGGAGAAATGGAACGGGAATAGCCCCTGGCACCCTACCTCCATTGTTTTACCCGTGTTGTCAATTCACGCTTGCACGACTATGGTTTCTTGGGCCCATGGCAGCCGCGTTTGAAGGGCGGATTAGGTCTGCCCAACTCCGATGCCCCCTCATGTCTTAAAGAGAGACAAAGCGTGAACTGAGACAGGGTAATAACAACGGGCCCTCTAACTGAAACAACCAAAGCCAGGGGCTACTAACTAGCCTAAAACTAAATGTATGTGCGGCTTGCCGCCAAAGGAAAAGAACAACAAAGGAAATGCTGACCACACGCCGACACAATACTTTTGTGTACAGGCAGTGACAGCATAAGCAGAACCCTCTGCAAAACACCAGTGACAGATACAACCAAGGAATACAGCGGCCTAGGCCGACGGACGCGGCAAAGCCGCTACTCACGGAACCGGTACAAATACTGGCAAACGGACAGGAACCCCCAATGCTGCCGACACAGACTCTCAGAACTGGAGGACAGGCAGAATCCCAAACGACAGACCGGTGGACACCAAGAAGCCAGAAACTCGACCAGGCATAGGCAAAGCCACAGGACTTCTGGACAGGAACGCTTCACGGCAGGACACGGGATCAGACACAGGAATCGACACAGGGACTGACACAGGAATCGACACAGGAAGCAGCTAGACAGACACTGCTAGACAGGAGCTCAGGAACTGTCAGGAACAAGCTCAGAACTCAAACACTCTGGAAGACTGGAAACCTAGAAATATCACCAGCATCTGTGAATTGCACTCAGCCAGCATATAACAGAGAGGCCTAATTAATTATGTCATGCAGCTGCCCTGTTGCATGACTCCAAACTGACAAGATGCAATTAGCAGCCTGGTGAGGCTGAACACATGGGAACAGACTGCAATTACACAGACTCACCACTGACAGCAAACAATAATCTTCTAACCCAGAGCAAAGGGAAATCCTGGCCTGCAAGAGAACTATAAACATAAAATACCTAACCGACATGCAAAACAGGAATGAACCACAGCCGTGGCTCATAACACATGCCCCCATTGGCTCATTAATTGTGTGTAAATCTGGCTCTGGTACTAGTCAGTGCCTCCTGAGCCATTTACCTCACCTCACATCCCTGCTGTGCACACATATGGGAAAATGAGGGGTGGCTACAAGTCACAGGGGAGAGGCAAGTTGACTCTGGGGCGTGGCCACACATCACGGTTATGGAATTTATTAGTTGCAGGGCCAACTCTGCCCACATAGAGATGATGCAGCTGCTTTTGCTGGGATGTGCTAGGGGGATCATCCTCTTACCTCTTCAAAGTTGGCCGCATGCTGCTTGATCCCACATAGGCAGCATGTGGGCATTCAGGTTACACAGGGGGCACCATGCTGCAGTCTTTATGTACACTGGCCATGTGTGCCCCCTGACCCCTAACCTGTGCTCCTCCTATCTATAGCATATTACTGTATGCATGGTTCTTACAGTAAGTGAGAATAAATAAGGGGCTGTTTGCTATTTAGCTGTAGTCACCGAACTGACTTTTGGTGGATCCCCCTGTCTCTGTTCCCCTTTCTACAGCGGTCTCCTCCGTCTGTCCCTTCTATTCCTTATTTTTGTCTGCATATAATGTTATACTCACTCCTCTTTCTCCCCATCTGTCTCTCTTTGCACACTCTTTGTGTTTGTTTGTGTCTGCATGTCTGCCCTCTCTCCACCTTTCGATTTTGCTTAACACCTGTTACTATACTGTCAATACCCCACCCCACTGGCTTCAGCCTATGCAATTGGTGCTTGTGTTTTTCTCTAAGAACAGCATGTGCTCGCTATTCTACCTAACATGTAAGATACTGGTACTAAAAGAAAATGCAGCTCTTCTAATGGAAACTGTTGTTGACCACGATGGAGGACACACTGAACAATTGTAACACTATTCAAGAGATTTGTTTTGCAGCCGCACAACCCGGTTACCAGATCTATAACTAATATGTTTTTTTAAAATAAATGGCTAGCACATCCTCTGTAGCACCTGTTATCAAAATTTCTCTTCATTACAAGCCTTAGAACTGAAACCAAAGTGTTTAACTGCCCTGCAGTTTAGCAGTGCTCTTCATAGTGATGATAAAAGAAAAGTCTTATCCTAAAACCTTCTGATATTTTTGACTGTCCTGGATAATGAGTTTCCTTATAAGATGTCCGAGGCCTGTATTATGTTGGTCATTCCGAGTTGATCGCAGCCAGCAACTTTTTGCTGCTGCGATCAACTAGCCCACGCCTATGGGGGAGTGTATTTTAGCTTAGCAGGGCTGCGATCGCTTGTGCAGCCCTACTAAACAAAAAACATTTCACACAAAACAAGACTAGGCCTGGACATACACTGTGCGATGGATCCAGCGATGATGGGCCCGGCTTTGACGTCACTCCTCCGCCCTCCGTTCTCCTGGGCACACCTGCGTTTTACTCACCACTCCCCAAAAATGGCTCCAAGCGGTCCGGATCCACCCTGCACCACCCTCTTCCTGTCAATTTTCTTTGCGGTCCGTCCTGCGACCACTTTCTTCTTAAGCTGCGACGTAACCCGGCAAACCCTGTCACCGGGCAATGTCGCGCACGCGCACTGCGGCCACCGCGCATGCGCATTCCGCACCCGTTCGCACTGTAGCGATAAACCGCTGCGTGCGAACGGGTCGGAATGACCCCCAATGTCCCTTTAAATTTGTCCAAATCTTTGGATGATTTACCTTATGCTGGGTATACACTGAGCGATATGTCCTGACCAACATATAGTGTGTATGTCTAGTATGCAGGTGCCCACGGTTTCTAGCAATGCTATCAGGGGTGATGTACTGCATATCAATCCTGACGAAATCACTAGAGTCACATGATCATTCTGTCCTTCATTAACATTGCTCAATGTGTACCCAGGTTCTGATATGTTGGCCTGTCGGGCCAAAACATTGGCTGGGTACACATCGCTCGAGTGTGAGCCCAGCTTAACTGATAAGTGATGTAACCAATTAATTGACTTTAGCTGATCTTGTCTGTTCTCTAAATGCCATTTAAATCTGTCTCAAGATTGGAAGAAATGTTTTTTAGAAACATTATTATAGATATATGAAATACAAATTTACCAAATCTCACAGGGACATAGAAAATATTACCTATGTACACTGTAATGGTCTGCAAAAGATTGACTTAAAAATAATAAAGTTGATTTTGTTCAATACAGCTTTTGATTTTTAGTCAACCTTCTTTTCAGAAGAACCTCATGTACAATTAATTTGATTTAAATTGTTAGCTTCGCCAGTCTGAGCTCATTACGCAGCAAAGTAGTGTTTAGTTCAGAAATCAGTTGTGCGTCCCAGATGCTGTGATCAACAGGTGATTCCAGGAACAGTTGAGACAGCAGTTTACCACAAACTATATTATTAGAAACAAAATAAGCATATTGTGAAGAGTTTACTCTTTATCTGTTGCCACCACCTGCTAAACTAGACAAAACAAACCTAATAACTAGTGGGTAAGTAAATGTGCCAGCACTATAATTAAACCACAGCTAATAAGTGATGGAAAAACAGTCTAAATACACAAAACAGTATAGTGCTGATATAAAAGACATGCAGTATGTATGTATAAATAAATGAATATAGTGGTTTCATTTAATGATTGTGCTTTTTTATTTATTTATAAATCTTAAAGCTATGTAAAAGCATACAGTATTTTATATTGCACACTATTAATAAAGTATGTAATTAGATTTTTCTAGGTCTCTTTGGGGATGTGGCAACCATACAGGGCTCAGGGCAATAGGGTGGATTACGGTTTGTGAGCCAACTCCAGTGGCCACTGTCTAAGACTTTGACGTAAAAAAAAAAAAAGAAGAATCTCTTATTAATTGGTATGGAGTTATATGAGCCTGGGGCCATGGTCTGGCTTGTCCAAGCTGAGCTGTCTTTGTGGTTTTTGGGGGTAATTCAGACCTGATTTTTGCAGCCCTGCGATCAGATAGTCGCCGCCCACTGGGGGAGTGTATTTTAGCTGTGCAAGTGTGCGAATGCATGTGTAGCAGGGCTGCACAAACTGATTTTGTGCAGTCTCTGCGCAGCCCAGGACTTACTTAGCCGCTGCGATCACTTCAGCCTGTCCAGGACCGGAATTGATGTCAGACACCCTCCCTTCCAACGTTTGGACACACCTGCGTTTTTCCAGACACTCCCTGAAAGCGGTCAGTTGCCACCCACAAACGCCCTCTTCCTGTCAGTCACCTTGCGATCACCAGTGTGATCGCTTTTTTAGCACCATCTCGTCGCTATGTATCAATCCCTTTTGCTGCGGTCCATCATGCCTG
This sequence comes from Pseudophryne corroboree, assembly GCF_028390025.1. Classification (NCBI taxonomy): domain Eukaryota; kingdom Metazoa; phylum Chordata; class Amphibia; order Anura; family Myobatrachidae; genus Pseudophryne; species Pseudophryne corroboree. Next base: position 159,366,986 of record NC_086445.1, read on the forward strand.
CGCATTGCGGTGCATACGCATGCGCAGTTCGGACCTGATTGCAGGCTGTGAGAAAACGCAGCCTAGCGATCAGGTCTGAATTACCCCCTTTAATCACAAATGGACCATTCCTAAGTGGACCATTCCTAAGGGGTCACCTATTTCCTGCTGTCTAGACAGACAAACAGGGCATATACTGTAGCTTGTCAGTGCAAGAGGCTGATGCACACCCATTCCCCCTGCTATTCTGCCACATCCATACCTCCTGTTTCTAGATTTTCCTCTTCCTCATGTCCAACTACCTCCCATACCTCCATTCCACGTTTCTTACTTTTCACCCTCTGTCCTGAGTCATTCTCCCCATCTCCTCACCTCCCATCCATTTTTTTCACACTTCCCTTCTTTTGACTCCTATCTACATAGTCCTCTCCTACATACATGTGAGATGACCCCTCCATGGTTCAGCCCATGCATGAGGTAAACACTCTTGTAATTAATTCATCACTTAAAAATACCTCATATTTTATTCTTCAGTTCTTACAAGTTGAAGTGAAACTAATTAAGGAGTCTATTCAATTAGGTGCGAGCCATCTAATGGTGTCAATAAGTGCTGCCATATTTGCATTTGCAGCCTTAGAGGGCTGTAGACAAAAATCTGCAAGTCCAGGGTTCAAGTCTGCGGGGACAAGAAGAGGAGTTGTACTGTTGACGGCATTTCCACACTTCTTTCTGAACCTGGAAAAGGCTTTGCTTGGTCTTCGTTGCTGGAAAAGAGAAATATATCGCTTAACTCATCTATAGATGTGTAAAGGTTTCTTAAGAAATAGAGGTAAGCTTTTTGCTAAATGTAGGATTGCAGTTTTAAGCCCTTTTAGCTTAATAAATGTGTGCTAGAGGGGCTATGAATCATTCTTAAATGGAGCTCTGTATTCTAAGGTTATGCAGTCACAATGTGGACTGCATAACGTTGACATTGTCCGATTGTTGACATATTCAGATTGCGGACATACAAGCTGACGTTGCCGAATGTCGACACAGGATTTTAAGGTTAGGCTGCAATCAGGGCCATCTTAACAGTAGTGTAGGCCCCTGGGCAAAGCAATGCATTGGGGCCCCTACCCATCCTCCAACGGTATGGGTGTGGGTGCAATCAGCGGCAGCTTTGATGTCCTGCTGTAAATGTTAATCATGTCCCCTCTTAATCTCTTTTCCAATATGAACATGCCTAGCCTAACAAGCCTTTCCTCGTATTCTAGCGTCTCCATCCCCTTAATGAATTTGGTCGCCCGTCTCTGAACCTTTTCTAGTTCCAGGATATCTTTTTTGTAGTATGGTGCCCATAGTTGTGCACAGTATTCAAGATGTGGCCTCACTAGTGATTTATATAAATGGAGTATAATACTCTTATCCCTAGCATCAATACCCCACTTTATGCATGCTAACACCTTGCTTGCCTTTTTTGCTGCATACCTACTTTGGGTACTACTGCTCAGTTTGTTATCTATGTGAACACCTAAATCTTTTTCCAGTACAGAATCCCCTAGTTTTTCCCCATTTAGTATGTAGGTAGTGTTTCTGTTCTTGCTACCAAAGTGCATTACCTTACATTTGTCTATATTGAACCTCATTCTCCATTTTGCTGCCCATGTTTCCAGTTTAAATAAGTAGTTCTGAAGAGACTCAGCATCCAACTCCAAATTTATTACCTTACACAGTTTGGTGTCATCTGCAAAAATTGACACTGTACTCTCTAGACCTACTGCTAGATCATTTATGAAGATGTTGAACAATAGTGGTCCAAGTACAGACCCTTGTGCCACACCACTTAGTACTTCAGTCCAATTCGAAAATGTTCCATTTACCACCACACGCTGCTTCCTTTTGTCCAACCAATTGCTAACCCAAGTACATGTTTTGTTCCCTAGCCCGATTTCTCTTAATTCTCTTAATAAGTCTTAATAAGTCTCTTAATAAGTCTCATGTGAGGTACTGTATCGAAAGCTTTAGCAAAGTCTAAAAAGATTCCATCCACCTCTTACCCTGATCTAGGTTTGCACTAACTGTTTCATAGAAGCCTATTAAGTTAGTTTGACATGATCTATCCTTCACAAATCCATGTTGGTTCCTATTAATAACCTTATTGGTTTCAAGGAAGGAACTCCAGTTTTCTATCCCTTAAAATACCTTTCAGTACCTTCCCCACTATAGATGTAAGACTTACTGGTCTATAATTACCCGGTTCAGATTTACTTTCCTTTTTAAATATTGGCACTACTTCCGCTATACGCCAGTCTTTGGGGACCATGCCTGATGTAAGTGAGTCATTGAAAACCAAATATAGGGGTCTTGCTAATTTGAAGTGTAGCTCCATGAGAACCCTTGGGTGAATTCCATCGGGACCTGGTGATTTATTAATCTTAATCTTTTTTTAATCATTCACAGTTTATTTCCTCACTTAAATAAGTATTAAGCAGAGGGACATTATTGTTGCTGAGGTTATGCACCAATCCCGCCATCTGGTCCTCCCTTGTGAATACAGATGAGAAAAACCCGTTTAATTTTTTGGCTATGTCCCTGTCGTCTTTGATTAGGATGCGCATATTGCCTTTTAAAGGGCCTGTACTCTCTTTCGTTAATCTTTTGCTGTTGATGTATTTAGAAAACTTTTTGGGGTTTGATTTACTTTCCATTGCTATTAGCTTTTCCGTTTCCATTTTAGATGTTCTGATTCCTTTTTTGCATATTCTGTTACAGTACTGGAATGACCCTGCCTTCCCGTCCGATTTCTACTTTTTGAATGCTCTCCGCTTTCTGGCCATTAGTTCCTTAATCTTTTTGTTAAGCCAAATTGGTTTGGAATTAGTACTCCTTTGTTTACTGCCCATGGGAATGAACTTGTGAGTGTAACTAGCGAGCAATGTTTTTAGTTTATCCCATTTCTCTGTAGTATTCTTGCCTTGAAACAAAATTTCCCAGTCGATGTCCCTTAAAGCTTCCCTCATCCCGTCAAAGTTGGCTTTTCTAAAGTTAAGAGTCTTTGTTTTAACAGCCTATATAGGGCTGTTTGTGGAAACCGATATTGAATGTGACCATATTGTGGTCGCTGTTTCCCATGGACTCCCCTACTAATATTTGATATCAATTCCCCATTGTTTGTTAGTACCAGGTCTAAGATTGCCTTGTACCTAGTTGGTTCCTCGATTAGTTGACGTAAGTAGTTATCATTTAGTGTATTTAAAAACCTATTACCCCTAGCAGTATCACATGAATCATTTGTCCATTTTATCTCTGGATAGTTAAAATCTCCCAAAACTATTACGTCTCCTAATCCTGACACTTTTTCAATTTGCTTCAGTAACAATTCCTCATCAGACACATTAATATCAGGTGGCTTATAGCATATCCATATAAGTATATTTGTATATCCCTTTGCCCCACAAACAATTTCTACCCATAAAGACTCCACACTATTTACTGTCCCATCGTGAATATCTTCTCTTATATCAGGTCTTTAAAAAGGTTTTACATAAAGACAAACCCCTCCACCCCTTTTTATTTAATCTATCTCTCCCGAACAACGTTGTCTTAATTTTATTAAAAAATGCTCTTTAACCACTTAACTGACGATTTCCCCCCCAAAAAAACTGCTCAGAAATTGTCGTTTTTTATGAGTGAATTAGGCGAAGAACATGAATTTAACCTTAACCAAAATGATTTTAGGTTAAAAAAAAAATAATTTTTATTTTTTATTTTTCTCTCTCTCAAACATCGGAACATTAGTCGGAAAGATTGTTAACATCGGAACATTGGTCGGAAAGATTGTTAACATCAGTAACATTGCGACGTTACTTTTAAGACCTTAGACAGCTGCCAGGTACATGGGAGGAGGGGCTGGGAGGGGGGGGGGGGGGCTTGGGAGGGTTGGGTTACATTTCCCCAGCGGCTGCTATTGTCTGCAACCGCTGGGTGGGGGTCCTGCCATATTGACCGCTCAGCAATGATCGGCAGCATGGCAAACACTGGTGGAGGGTGCAGGGAGGCAGGGGGACCTTCCAGTCCCTTTGACAGCAGCAACCGAGGGAATTTTCCCTTCCCTGTCCGACATTCTATTGACTTGGGCCCCTCCAGCTGGCGTTGGGCCCGGCTAAGTAGTACCCACTCCACCACATTTTTATATAATATTTAATAAAATATTTACAACATTCCAAACAGTTAAAATGAACCAGAAGCTCTTTTGACGTGGTTCAATATTGCCACCATTAACTATGAATATCTCCGGGTTCTAATCCACTTTTCTATCACCTTGTGTAATTGGGTATGGCCCAACAAATGAAGGTCCAAATGCAGTGACTGGGGTGAGATAAATGGCTGGAGAGGCACAGGCTGGTATCAGAGACCAGATCTACACATACACAACCATACTGTATATGATCCCGAGGGTTCATATGGTCATTATACAAAGGTGCGGCAGTACAGTACACACTGCTGGAAAGTCGGTGAGCTTTGATTAGAGATGGGCGTTCAGGTGAGTCAGGGCCTCCCCTGTCATACTCCAGTTTTTACTATAAAATGATTAGAATAATACAAAGAAGATATTTATAATATTTTCTTTGATTTTTCATATCATTTTTATAGTCAAAACTCTGGAGTATACTGGAGTATGACAGGAGAGGCTCTGACTCACCTGACCTCAAGACGCTGTCCAAATGTAATAGCCATGTTGTTTTTTTCCTTTAAAAAAATTGGTGCTTTAAATCACACAGTAAAATCTCTGAAATCTCAGCCCTTGCTGCAATTCGCAGACTGTAACATTGACCCAAATACTTTTATTTACATATATTTTAGAGGATGCTAAACTTATTTTTGCACACTCTTATTTGTCAAGGATGTTAATCTACCTCTACCTGTAACATACTGCATAATCAAAACTACTCAATACACTATAAGTTTGTCTATGAAAATATTTACTTATAGTGATTTTTACATTACATTTCTGTATTTTGTGTTGTATTCTGTCATTATTTTCAAATAATACCAGAAAAAAATCATTTCAGCAGTAGAGTTTTCTCAATTTGTTTTCACTATTTTTATCCTCATGGCCTTAAGTCCTATAGTTATTCACAGACATACAAAAGACGAAAATGCAATTCATTATTCCAATCCATCTTGATTTATACTGCCAAAGGCTGCAGATCATGATTACTTAATTTATGCATCATTAAAATGTGAAGCACTCATACTTGTCAAAGCAAATTTCAGACAAGTGACTTAACCAGCTTATGAGTAATTCTCATCCTTTCTTGACTGAAAAAAATGAGGTGTGGTTGTGTTTAACCCCCTTTTTCTGACAGTTTTCCATGTATTGCACATCACGTGGACTTTCGTTTTCTCTAGGGTCCTAAGAAAGGCTAAAAGGCACTGCTGTATATCATTACTGTGACACAGCGCTACGGTAAAGTGCCTAATTCAGCATGGATCACTAATTACAGAATACCCAAATTTAGCAATTATCGAACAACTACGCATGAGTAGCGTTCGCATTGCGCATGCGCGAGGGCTAATACCTACAGAAAAAGAGTACAGGTCATAATCGCAATGTAGCCGCTGTTTGACTGAAAGGAAGCCTGCGTTTGTGGGTGGAAACCTGCCGTTTTCTGGGTTGTTTAAAAAAAAAACGCAGGCGTGCTCACACATTTTTAGGGAGGGTCTCTGACGTCAGCGCAGACCACTTCCAGGCTGTCTCAGTCGCAGATCAGTAGCAGCCTCAGACCTACTTACATTTGCTCAGACGGCAAAAAATCTTTGATGTGACGGAAACAGCGCATGCATCTGCCAGTGTATAGCGATCTGCGATGCATTCGCAAACTTGCACAGGGAGTTTTTTCTTCCTGGCGCCTTTCTACACTCAGAATATCAATCCTTGCTGAACTAGGTCTACAATTCCCAGTAACACAAAGTTATGCAATAAGGGCAGAACATAAGATTACAGTCAGAGGGCTATACATTACCCAATCTAGGCACCTGCCCAGCAACCAGTGGGCAGGAAGGGGTCCAGATTACTACTGTATGTGTTTTTTGACAAATGGAGCTGGCTGCCATACCAGCATCTTGCCTAGGGCCCTAGTGATCTAATTCAGTCCCTACCTAGAGGTCACTGGCTGGATGGATATACGGATGTAAAATCTCCCCCATAGTGTGTAGGACTTAGGGACTAGTTAAAAGAAATTGCTCTGACTTGGAGAATAGACACACATGAGTCATATACAACCAAACATTAGGCTTCATGCTGAGCAGGGGAAGTAGTGAGTACCGCAGACTTGCTTTGATGTGGACATCACAAGGGGTTGTGCTCATGCAATCATTAGAGGCATCAGGGCTGTTTCCAGCAAATTTGGCTCCCAGTGCGAGATTTAAAAATGCGCCCCCCCATGACATAAAAAAATGTGCCCCCCCCACACACCTAGATAAAAAAAAAACTTGCGCGCGCACCCGAAAAGAGGGCGTGACCTCATCTAAATAGGTGTGGCCTCATTTAAATGGGCATGGCCTTGTCTGAAAAGACTACCTCACAATCCAGTTTTTGACCCTGCTCCAACAGATCACGACCACCACAAGATAAAAAATTCTACCATATTAAGCCCCACACAGTAATGCCCCCTGCACCATATTATGCCACACACCGCAATGCCCTTGATACATTAAATCCCCACACTACGGCAGGCAAGAGTCCCCATTTCACACATTATGGCAGGTGTCTCCATTTTACACATTGAGAGAGAGAGAGAGAGAGAGAGAATACTTACACAGGCGATTACTGCTCTTCGGCCCGCCTCACCAGTCGCTCCTCACGCCGGCCTTTCCCTCTTCCTAACTTGGATCCCCCTCTGTACTCCGCTCGGGGAGGGGGGGGGGGGAGTTTTGCGGAGTGACGGGGTTGCGTCGTGACGTAACGACGCAACCGCGTCATTCCGTGAAACTCTGCCCCCCGAGCGGGTTACTCGGGGAGAAATAGGAGGGGGAAGCAGGGAGCCACAGTTAGTGCCGCGGCGGGCGCCCAGTGCGGTTGCACTGCTCGCCTGCCCCAAGAAACGGCCCTGAGAGGCATGGTCTTTCAAGGCAGGCTTAGCGCTTTAGGAGACCTACAGTATGCAGCTCCCAAGTTCCCTTCCTCCCCTGAAATCATCCATGAATAGCCATGACATAAATGATCCTGCCATTTATTATGCTACAGGATCACTAAGGAATGTGGAAAGCGTGAGCCCATCACACAGAATTCAGTTCTTCCAGCTTTGCTATGGTGTTGCCCGGTGAGAGCAAATTAGCATGAACTGCATGAAAGGAACACATTTCCACAACAGTACTTTCCTATCACTCCCACTTTGGAGACAACACTCAGCTGATTCCCATAAAGTAGTTACAGTATAAGTGGGTCTGACTAAAGCCTGAGCACCTGACTGTAATATACTGTACACAGAGGTGGATTTAGACTGCATTGGGCCCTAAGCAAGACACCGATTTGGGGCCCCCTTTCCTTAAACAATCCTCAGTGTGCCCCTGGTGGTAAATCCGCTACTGCACGGTAACAAGTTTGCTAACTTAATTGTCAGACCTTGTGTAATGGAGTCACAGTAAAGGCACAGATATATAGTCAATACAGTCACTGACTGAAATGTGCAATAATGGATATTAATTATAATGGATGGGGTAAGTGCTACAATCAGTGTGTGTGTGGAGGGAGGGGGAGAGTGATATAGATATATAATGCAGGCCAGGCACCCATACCTTATAATACTTATTATTACACTCAATCACATTAGTGTTGACCACATTACATATGAGTGCCTCACCCCCCTACTGATTGTAACCTCCTCCCCATTCCTTATAATACTCATTATAATACTTATAATACTCATTACTGCACCCCTCACACTGACTGTATTGATTATGTATCAGTGCCCCACTGATTGTAGCAGGCATCATCTACTGTGTATACACGGTAGCACTTCAAATAGAGAATAACAGCATATTGATATATCACCAGCCAGTGTGTGCCTCCCCCCAGCCATGATTGTAGCAGGCGGATGTTAGATACTGTACATAAAATAACACAGAACAACACACACCCCCATCCCCCTCTCCCGTCTGATTGGAATTTGAAGTAGGTTGATGATATATAAAATTAAAAAATACTGTAATAAAGACCTTGTTTTTTCTGTGCACATCCTGGCTCCTCTCTCTAGGCATCTGACATCATACACACGTGCAGTGGCGGATTTAGGGGGGGGGGCACTAAGGCACGTGCCCCCCCCCCCCTGTCATTTTTAATAGATTTTTGCATTTTTTTTTTTTTTTTTTTGCGCGCGGGGCGGCGCACCCACTCGACTTGATGAGGCTGCTGCAGGTCCAGGATTGGCTGGCTGGCTCCCTTGAGAAACGTGACATGCAGTCAGACAGTGCATGTCACGTTTCTGTCTGTGCAGAGGAGCCGAGGCGGAGGAGGTCCCAGCTTCAGCCCGCCGCCGCTGACCCAGCCAGTCACACAGACACAGTGCTGCGTGACTGGCTGGGTCATTACAAGCCGCATTACAAGCTGGCTCATTACAAGCCGCCTGTGTTGTGTGCGCCGCCGGAGGAGAAGAGGAGAGGAGCAGCATCAGGGGAGGACCCGGAGGAGGGAGGGGGACTGGAGCCGCAGCAGTGCTATGTAATTGGTAGCAGCGCCACTGCAGCAGTCCCTCGCCTTCCGCATTGGCTGGCCAGCGCTGCTGTGAATGCTGGGATGCGCTTCCCTCATACCAGCATTCACAGCGGCGGCGGGCAGCCAATGCGGAAGCAGAGGGACAGCTGCAGCGGCGCCTCTACCAATTACATAGCGCTGCTGCGGCTCCAGTCCCCCTCCCTCCTCCTCCTTCTCCCCTGCCCGGGATCTGCCAGCACCGAGGAGCCTGACTGCCTGAGCCAGCGGGGAGAGATGGTAAGTATCTATTTATCTATTTGTCTGTCTCTCTATCTATCTATTCTGTCTGCCGTAATGTGTAACAAGGGGGATGCTGTCTGCCGTAATGTGTAAAAAGGGTGACGCTGTTTGCCGTAATGTGTAAAAAGGGGGGCGCTGTCTGCCGTAATGTGTAATAAGGTGGACTGTCTGCCGTAATGTGTAATAAGGTGGACTGTCTGCCGTAATGTGTAAAAAGGGGGACTGTCTGCCGTAATGTGTAAAACGGCCTCTACCTGGTGTAGTGGCGCTACTGTGCGGCGTAATTTGAATAATGAAGACTACTGTGCACCATAGTATGAATTGGTATTATTTTGTGGCCACACCCCTTGCCCATGAAGCCATGCCCCTAAAAAAATTGCGATCGCCTATGGCGCGCACTGCCCATATTTTACATAAGGGGGGGGCGCCAATGCCATTTCTTGCACACAGCGCTAAAATGCCTAGTTACGGCACTGGTGTACATGTTCTTGTATGTTTTTCCTTTATTTTTTTCCACAGTAGATGTTAATTTGTTATCTCTTTTCCAGACACATCTGCCAGTTTCCTGCGCTTACATATTCGCCAGCTTCCTGCGTTTAGGCAAGCACTGATGGTACATAGAAAAGAAGCTGCAGCAAGTTAGCAAGACACCAAAATCAGGTAGGACATAATGGGATTTCACCATGTTTATTTGATGTACCTGTTCTTGTATCTTTTATGTTTTTTGTTTTTTTTTCCTCGCTGCTGTATGGATTTGTGGGAAGGAGAAACTAGTATGTACACTTTTCCACGTATTGCTTATCAAACCCACTGTAGTCTATGTAATGCACCCATGATGGCTGCCATGTCTGTTCATTGTTCAGTGGGTTTGATTGACAATACGTGGAGAAGTGTACAATTAGTTTTTTTCAATTCGTTTTTTTAGATTTGTTCATAGGCCCATATAGAAATAAACAAATGTTAACAGATATACGGGGGTCATTCCGAGTTGATCGCACATACAACTTTTTGCTGCCCGTGCGATCAACTAGACACCGCCTATGGGGGAGTGTATTTTTGCATAGCAAGGCTGCGAACGCTTGTGCAGCCATGCTATGCAAAAACATTTTGTGTAGTTTCTAAGTAGGTCTGCCGGTACTCACCCGCTGCGATGTCTTCAGCGTGTCTTGTCCCGGAATTGATGTCAGACACCCGCCCTGCAAACGCCTGGACACGCCTGCGTTGGACTCACCACTCACCGAAAGCGGTGAGTTGCCGCCCCAGAACGCCTTCCTGCTGTCAATCTTCATGCGATCGCTGCTGCGATCGCTTTCTTTGGTGTTCTTGTCGTTGCCCAGCAACGGCCGTCGCTGGGCAATAACGCGCCTGCACATTGCGTCCGCCGCATATGCGCAGTTCTGACCCATTCGCATGGCTGCGAAAACCAGCAGCGTGCGAACGGGTTGGAATGACCTCCATAAGGTATAGGAACTAACTGTGGACCTGTACCCCCTCCAGCAGTGCATTTCGACCACAGACACACTCGATACTCACATTGAGCAATTGACCACACCCCTCACACAATTGGTCACACCCACTGAAACTTGATCACGCCCATTCCACTTCTAACTCCACCCCTCCTTGATAACGCAACCACTTATGGTGCCCCCCCTGTAATTTTTTTCTGGATCCGCCCCTGCACACGTGTGTACTGACTGGTCACATGCACAGTACTGCAGGACTGGAGACACAGGCATGCGCTGGAGCCGGTAATCCAACATTAAAGCATTCATTCAAGTAAGCAAAATAACCAGGAATATTAGCAAGAAATAATATTGAGAGCTTACATCAGCTTTTCCAGCAGAGTAACTGGAGTTTGAACGCTTTCATTCTTGCTCAGATTCTGAGGATTCATACAGAGAGAGCGATAAACTAAGATAGTCCAGTCAAACCTAATTAATCTTTAGTCATTTTAACCGGACTCTCATTCTAAAAACTAACACAGATTCAAGTAGTTCTGACATAGGAAAAGCTTGCGTTGATTACCTGGAACACTTCAAATGTGCACCAACGTGAAAGAGTACTCAGATAGACTGTGATCTCCTATATAATAGTCCAGAACCGTGACTCTGTGCCTGGGCCTCTAACGCTGGGCGTGGCTAGGAGCTCTCATTGGGTTAGTGGCAGGTCTATCACATCCAGTCCACAGCTGATTGGGTGAGAAACACCCTCCTACACAGGTTACATCCAATGGGAGGCTCTGCCCTTTGGCTGCTGTGTTTTCACAGAGCAGGATTATCAATGGGACTGATGGAGCTGCAGCTCCAGCCCCACACCCCAAAATAGGCCCACTGCATCTGCAGCATCATACCCTCCAACAATTTACATATAAAATTCGAAAAGGGGGCGTGGCCACGGGTACAGCAGCGTGGCCATGACCCTTTTCCTATACTTTCAATTGAAGCTTGGAGAGTCAAAAATCGGTACAGACCATAAAAAAAGGGACTGTACCTGCCAAAATGGTGCAGCTGGAGGGTATGCCCTGCATCTGCAGCAAGTTTCTGCATCTGCAGCAAGTTTCTGCGCTGTAGACAGGGAGAAAACATCCTTTTACTGCAGCATCCTATGTCCTGCTGCCAGTCCACCTGCCCACTCCAGCATCAACAATCACCACTCCCTAGCCGCGGCGCAGGTGGAACAAAAGCTGCTGCAGCCACCGGCATAGATGTGTATGAAAGCGGCGCAGCGGAAGGCGCGTGATGTCACAGAAGTGCCTCCCAGCCACAGCCACACCCAGATCCCCAGAGGCCCTGACTCCGCAACACAGCACCTGGGCTGAAGGCCTGGAAGCCCCGAGATGGCTAATGTAACGGATAGAGTGGGTGATATCGTGGTGGGTAATGTATGGACGCTGAATCAATGTAAAAGGTGACAGCGCTGTGCAGTGCAGTGGGTGTGCAGTCAGGGCTGGTGCTAGGGTGTTCGGCGCCCCCCTGCAAACTATAAATTTGCACCCTTGCATACTTTACAAAGGCACAGCGCACATAATACCACCTGTAGTAGAGACACTTACACATGTAACGCCCCCTGTACCAGAGATGCTTACACATGTAACGCCCCCTGAACCAGTGACGCTTACACATGTAATGCCCCCCTGTACCAGTGATGCTTACACAAGTAACACCCCCTGTACCAGTGACGCTTACACACGTAACGCCCCCTGTACCAGTGACGCTTACACACGTAACGCCCCCTATACTGGTGACACTTACACATGTAATGCCCCCCTGTATCAGAGATGCTTACACACGTAATGCCCCCCTGTACCAGTGATGCTTACACACGTAACGCCCCCCTGTACCAGTGACGCTTACACACGTAACGCCGCCTGTACCAATGACGCTTACACACGTTACGCCCCCTGTAGCAGTGACGCTTACACACGTAACGCCTCCTGTACCAATGACGCTTACACACGTAATGCCCCCTGTAGCAGTGACGCTTACACACGTAACGCCCTCTGTACCAGTGCCGCATAGACACGTAATGCCCCTGTAGCTGTGTCGCTTAGACACGTAATGGCCCCTGTACCAGTGCCGCTTAGACACGTAACGCCCCCTGTACCAGTGACGTTTACACATGTAACGGCCCCTGTACCAGTGCCGCTTAGACACATAACGCCCCCTGTACCAGTGACGTTTACACATGTAACACCCTCTGTACCAGTGTTGCCTACACATGTAACTCCCCCTGTACCAGTGCCGCTTACACACGTAACACCCCACTGTAGCAGTGCTGCTTACACACGTAACGCCCCCTCTACCAGTGCCGCTTACACACGTAACGCCCCCTGTACCAGTGCCACTTACACACGTAACGCCCCCTGTGGCAGTGCCGCTTACACACGTAACGCCCCCTGTACCAGTGCTGCTTACACACGTAACGCCCCCTGTACCAGTGCCGCTTACACACGTAATGCCTCCTGTACCAGTGATGCTTACACACATTATGCTGCAGTCACACATACACACACAACAGACACACACACACACACACACACACACACACACACACACACATATATATATATATATATAAATGGAAAGAATGGAGGTGGCACTCACGCAGATTTGTGCAAATATAGAAAGGTCAGTTTAATGTACCGACATGATTCGGGGACTAACCCCGTCCTCAGGGCCTTAACCGCCTCCATTCTTTCCATTTGTCTATGAGGTAATACCTCTGGGAGGGCACCGCAGTACCATTACCTTTACAGAGGAGTGCCGGGACTTTTCATCATTATTTATATATATATATATATATATATATATATATATATATAAAACACAATAGAAGAATTGGTGCCCACAATATGTATCAATACTTAATAATGTAAACAAACCCTTTTAAAAAACTTTACTCTTAAAACATAATGGTGACATGTTCCATCTAAAAACTTTTATTATTGTAAAAACATACAATCATTATTTGTACATAGAAAAAGTGGTAACTCGCTCCACCCTTTTTACAGATCAATGACCACAGTAGCAATTTACAGGTGATATTCTGTAAAATCCACTTTTTCTTCTATATGAGCTTCATAAGAAGACAACCCAATGCGTTTCGTCTTTTCTCCAAAATCTATGATTGTACAAGAACTTATCAATAAAACGTTCATAATTGTATATAATAGATATAAGGAACATCTCACATAAGAACGTTATAAAAAGTGCAGTATATACAAAAGAGCAAACAGAAAACAGAAGAAGAAAAAATCAATCCAGGATAACCTTCACAGATAATATAAATATATTTTAGGAACGTACCTCAACTAAATGGTAAGTATGAATAGTATATAGAACCACAATCTCAACGGCTCATTCATGAATGCTTGATGACAAGACCCTATAGGTTCCTAGGACTTCAAATTGGCCACTCAGTCAAGCCTAATAAAAACAATTACATCAAGTGCATTAAGCTAAATGACGCTATATATAAGACCCAATTAGCTGGTCAGGGAAAGCAACACGTACCTTGTAGTGAGACAATTTGCACATGGAAAATCAGATGCTCAGGTTCAAACACAAATCACTTAGTAGGCGAACCTAGCAATTTCATATTAGTAAATTAATTATTGGGATTCAAATTGGCCACTCAGTCAAGACTAATAAAAAACAATTACATCAAGTATATTAAGCTAAATGACGCTATATATAAGACCCAATTAACTGGTCAGGGAAAGCAACACGTACCTTGTAGTGAGACAATTTGCACATGGAAAATCAGATGCTCAAGTTCAGAGACAAATCACTTAGTAGGCGAACCTAGCAATTTCATATTAGTAAATTAATTATCGGAATTTAATATAATAATCTAATAATTTAATTGAATTAATGAATATTCTACCCATAGAATGATTATATAACTCCGCAAAAGGGCTATACTTTCCCCTTAAATTCATATGATGAAGTAATATACCATATCCCCTCTCATAAAAATCTTACGGGGAAATAATGCTTGTAAGGATCATATTTATCCTAAAATATTCAATTAAATGTAGGAAAAGAGGGGGTATCCTTATAAACCCAGTGGATTCTTAACTTTACAATAAAATTAATTGGTTTATTGTAAAGTTATACACTCACTCTCTTTTCCAGGCAAATGTTATATCTGCCACACCTGCAGTGCACATGGTTTTGCCCAACTGCTTACAAATTTGCTGCTGCAAGTAACTCTGAATAACTCGACGGTGTGACGAGCGCCCATAGGGCACGATGAATCACCTAGTTACATATATATACATACATACATACATACATACACTGCACTACATACTGTACATACACTGCACAAATTACACATATATACACACACATACATACACTGCATTTCTATATACATACATATATACACTGCACTACTCTACACCATCCATATATATACATACTAGAGATGAGCGGGTTCGGTTACCTGAGAACCGAACCCTTCCGGTCTTCACTACCCGAGCCCGAATCCAAGTCAGGCTCGGGTTTTCCCGTCTGACTCGGAAACCAGAACGAGGCAAAACGTCATCATCCCGCTGTCAGATTCTCACGGGGTTTGGATTCCATTAAAGGAGCCGCGCATCGCCGCCATTTTCACTCCGGCATTGGAGAGTGTAGTGAGAGGATGTGTCTCCGTCCTCAGTGTCCTGCATCAGTACAGTGGTGGTGTCTTGTGCTGCATCAGTCCTGTCACAGTGGTGGTGTCCTCTGCTGCCATATGTCCAGTGCTGCTGTATAAGTCCAGTCCAGTGGTGCTGTGTTGTGCTGCATCAGTCTAGTGGTGGTGTATTGTGCTGGGGTGTGGTATTGAAAGTCGACAGTAACTAGGTCGACAATGTCTAGGTCGACCACTATTGGTCGACAGTAACTAGGTCGACAGGGTGTCTAGGTCGACAGGGTCTTTAGGTCGACATGTTCTAGGTCGACAGGTCAAAAGGTCGACATGAGTTTTTAATGTTATTTTGGTGTCGTTTTCTTCGTAGAGTGACCGGGAACCCCAATTAGTGCACCACGTCCCCTCGCATGGCCCGCTTCGCTCGCCATGCTTCGGGCATGGTGCCTTTGCTCCGCTATCGCTTCGCTCGGCACAGATTGCCGTTCCAATCGTAGTCCACGTGGATCGTTAAGTATGAAAAGGTTCAAAAAAAGAAAAAAATTGTGAAAAACTCATGTCGACCTTTTGACCTGTCAACCTAGAACATGTCGACCTAAAGACCCTGTCGACCTAGACACCCTGTCGACCTAGTTACTGTCGACCAATAGTGGTCAACCTAGACATTGTCGACCTAGTTACTGTCGACTTTCAATCCGGATCCCATTGTGCTGCATCAGTCCAGTGGTGGTGTTTTGTGCTGTATCAGTCCAGTCACAGTGGTGGTGTCCTCTGCTGCCATATGTCCAGTGCTGCTGTATAAGTTCAGTCCATTGCAGTGGTGCTGTGTTGTCCTGCATCAGTCAGTGGTGGTGTCCCTGTGCTGCCATATATGTCCAGTGGTACTGCCGTATAAATCCAGTGATACTGCCATATATGTCCAGTGGTACTGGTGTATAAATCCAGTGATACTGCCGCATAATTCCAGTGATACTGCCGTATAATTCCAGTGATACTGGCGTACAAGTCCAGTGATACTGCCGTATAAATCCAGTCCAGTGGTACTGCCGTATAAATCCAGTCCAGTGGTACTGCCGTATAATTCCAGTGGTACTGCCATATAATTCCAGTGATACTGCCGTATAATTCCAGTTAT
Source organism: Pseudophryne corroboree (assembly GCF_028390025.1). Lineage (NCBI taxonomy): Eukaryota > Metazoa > Chordata > Amphibia > Anura > Myobatrachidae > Pseudophryne > Pseudophryne corroboree. Next base: position 159,383,212 of record NC_086445.1, read on the forward strand.
ACTGCCGTATAATTCCAGTGATACTGCTGTATAATTCCAGTGGTACTGGCGTATAAGTCCAGTGATACTGCCGTATAAATCCAGTCCAGTGGTACTGCTGTATAAGTCCAGTGGTACTGCCGTATAATTCCAGTGATACTGCCGTATAATTCCAGTGATACTGACGTATAATTCCAGTGGTAATGGCGTATAAATCCAGTGATTCTGCCGTTTAAATCCAGTCCAGTGGTACTGCCATATAAGTCCAGAGGTATACTGCCGTATAAGTCCAGGCCAGTGGTGCTGTCTTGTGCTGCATCAGTCCAGTGGTGGTATCTTTTGCTGCCATAAGTCCAGTGGTGGTGTCCTGTGCTGTATATTATTTACTCCAAATAAAAGGATTATACAGTATACATTACTTATATTATTATTCAAATAATTTTTACAGGGTTTGCCCTGTGTGGTGTAGGGGTACGCTCGCCTGTGCTGCATATTAATATTATAGCTCCAAATAAAAGGGTTATTATTATCCAAATTAATTTTACAGGCTTTGCTGTGTGTGTGTGTGGTTTAGGGGTACGCTCTCCTGTGCCACCAATATTGTGCATGTATTACATCTGGGCAAATTCCAGCACATCCCATGTTGTTTGTGCCACACACGTAAACATGGGACAACGCCCACCCCCCATCCCCCCTCCTATCTGAATGGAATTTGAAGTAGGTGGATGATATATAAAATTAAAAAATACTGTAATAAAGACCTTGTTTTTTTCTGCGCACATCCCATGTTGTTTGTGCCGCACATTTGTGTCGCTTAGCTTAGTCATACAGCCACCTCGGTGCAACCTTTTGGCCTAAAAACAATATTGTGAGGTGTGAGGTGTTCAGAATAGACTGGAAATGAGTGGAAATTAATGTTATTGAGGTTAATAATACCGTAGAATCAAAATTACCCCTAAATTCTGTGATTTTAGCTGTTATTATGTTTTTTTCAAAAATCATCCAGATCCAAAACCAAAACACGAAAGGGTAGTTTTGGCAAAACCAATCCAGATCCAAAACACGAGCATAGAACCAGAACCAAAACCAAAACACAAAACACGAAAAGTGCCCGCCGCACATCTCTTGCATACATCATACTGCAATACTAAACATATATTCACTGCATTACTACACACCATACAAACACTGCACACCATACCTCCCCCATCCACAGCACCACCATAGACGCCCCTCCCCCACCCGCGGCACCTCCGGACCCCCTACCCCACCTGGGACACCTCCACACCCATCCCTCTCCCACCCGCGCCACCACTGCATGTGTCCCTCCCCCACCCACGGCACCCCTGCAACCGCACCTCCCCCACCCACGGCACCACCGGACCCCCTCTCCCATCTGTGTCTCCTCAACACCTGCCACTCCCCCAACCACAGCACCTACAAGGTGATTCATCGTGCCCTGCGTGTGCTGTTCACGCCGTTATAAGGGGCTACGGCCCCTTAACCATCGCACGCCCTTTGTCCATGCAATATTTAACCAATCACAGAATTATGATTGGAAGTAATACTCCATATAATCTAAATATTGCACGGCCCAAGGGCATGCAAAGGTTAAGGGTGGCGCTACGGTGTGAAGAGCGCCCGTAGTCTTCTAGTTTATACATATTTACTTATGTTAGTCCTATTCTAATTCAGACAGTACTTGGCTCACTCTGTCTTTCCTTCAAAGTGAGTGATTTGGAGTAGTGACAATGCAAGTGACTTGTGAGGGTGTTATGTGTGTGTATCAAAAGCTCAATGCAATTCTGAGTCATATGTATGGCGTAGGGAGGCCTGTTTCTGATGGATCTCTACCACCATGCTTAGAGATGCGGTGAAATCCCATGAAAAATAGGTATGGACAGGAATAAAGTTCCTCAGCCACATGAAACTTGGGGATGTGTTGCTAAAAGTGTATTCTCTAGCAATTAAAGTTTCAGTTTTAGACCTCATAACACAAATTATTATTATGTTTTAAATGAGGAGTGAAAGACTGAAAGTATACAGCAAAGGCCACGTTGGAGTGGAATCTGGAATATGTGGAATGTTTTGAATTTTTTTGTTTGACTATGGTTCCCATTCAGCCTGATGGAACTACAGCAGCGGTTCCCAACCCGTGGTACGCGTACCCCCGGGGGTCAAAGCCGGCCTTAGGCATAGGCAAACTAGGCAATTGCCTAGGGCATTTGATATGCTTAGGGGCACCAGCAGCTTCTGCTGATTAAAATGATATGCGGCATGCCTATATTCTGTGTGTGACTGCGGCAGTATCTGCATACGAAATGCTACATTGCAGTGTATTCCTGGAAGTCACTGTAATGTAGCATTTCGTATGCAGATACAGCCACAGTCGCACACAGAATATAGGCATGCTGCATATCATTTTAAACAGCAGAAGCTGCTTGTGCAAGCTAGCCACATAGCAATGCAAATAAGATGCATTTTCATAAACAAATGGCGCCCGACGTTAGCAGAGGTGCCAGCTGACTCATGCCAGGCATCTCCTGCAGAATTAGTGGCGGTGCTAGGGGGCACCAGCCAAAATCTTGCCTAGGGCATCATATTGGTTAGGGCCGGCTCTGCCGGGGGTACACTGCGGACTGCTTGGAGGTACTTAAAAACAAATCCGGTAATGGCGGAAGTCTTCGGCTGCGTGAACCGGCGCATGCGCTGTCGCGCTTGGAGGACACCAAGGGGGTCATTCTGACCCAATCCCCAGTTTATCGCAGCGCAGCAATCGGGTCAGAACTGCGCATGCGCCAGTGCCGCAGTGTGCCGGCGCATGCCAGACGGCCTATGGCCGTCGATGAGCTACGATCACCTCTGCCTGATTGACAGGCAGAGGCGGTCATTGGGCGGGAAGGGGGGGGCGGAATGGCGGCGTCTGCTCGACGTTTTGTGGGCGCGGGCTGGGGAGTGACGAGTACGCTAAAGCTGCACTGGCCGGGAGCTACTGCTAAAGTGCAAAAGCATCACCGATCGCAAAATTTTGCAGGGCTACGATCAACTCGGAAGGACCCCCCAAGTCACACCGTCGCGGCTGGATGAAGGAGCCCCCAGAACATGCACTGTCGTGCTTGGAGGACGCCGGGGACATGCAACCCAGCCACAAATGAAGGAAGGAAGGAAGGAGCTGGCCCATGTATAAATGAAGGCAGGTGCTGATTGAGTTTATCTTTATACTTTTTCTCTTACGTCCTAGAGGATGCTGGGGACTCCAAAAGGACCATGGGGTATAGACGGGATCCGCAGGAGCTTGGGCACACTGAAAAGACTTAAAACTGGGTGTGAACTGGCTCCTCCCTCTATGCCCCTCCTCCAGACCTCAGTTAGACTTTGTGCCCAGGACTGACTGGACACTCACTAGGGGAGCTCTACTGAGTTTCTCTGAAAGACTTTGGGGGTAATTCCAAGTTGATCGCTGCAGAAAACTTTTTAGCAGTTGGGCAAAACCATGTGCACTGCAGGGGAGGCAGATATAACATGTGCAGAGAGAGTTAGATTTGGGAGGGTTATATTGTTTCTGTGCAGGGTAAATACTGGCTGCTTTATTTTTACACTGCAATTTAGATTTCAGTTTGAACACACCCCACCCAAATCTAACTCTCTCTGCACATGTTACATCTGCCCCCCTGCAGTGCACATGGTTTTGCCAAACTGCTAACAAGTTTTCTGCTGCGATCAACTTGGAATTAGGCCCTTTATGTTAGGTTTTTTATTTTCAGGGAGACCTGCTGGCTACAGGCTCCCTGCAGCGTGGGAGTGAGGGGAGAGAAGCAGACCTACTTCTTCTTAGTTTAAGGGCTCTGCTTCTCGGCTACTGGACACCATTAGCTCCAGAGGGTTCGATCACTTGGTGCGCCTAGCTGCTTGTTCCCGGCCCCACGCCGTCACCTCCTCACAGAAGCCAGAAGAAAGAAGTCGGGTGAATATGAGAAGATCAGAAGACTTCAGGACGGCAGAAGACTTCGCTAACCAGGTACAGAGCAGCGGTAATGCTGCGCTCCATGCTCCCACACACGATCACTGACGGCACTCACAGGGTGCAGTGCGCTGGGGGGGCGCCCTGGGCAGCAGGTTACTGGGGTCCGGGAAGCCGGCAAAAGCTTTTCCGGTGCCTCTGCACCGTTTCTCAGCCCCTGCCGGCATTTTCAAATCTGGAACGCTGAAGCCCGCCGGGAAGGGGCGGAGCTTAGCGCGCGGCTCACCAGCGCCATCTTTTTCTCCTCCACGCGGCTGAAGGAGACGCTGGGCCGGGACCTCCATCACTCCTCACAAGTAACGGGGAGATATTTCAGGGGGGGGGGGGGCGCAGTGTGGTGCAGTTATTACTATTATTTATAGCAGCGCTGGTCATATATTTCCCTTATAGGGATATATGGGCGCTGGGGTGTGAGCTGGCATACTCCCTCTGGGTCCTCTGTCTGGGCTTCACTGTGGGCCTGTCCCCTAGCTGAGACATTCTGAGTGGGTGTTGGTGTGTCGATTACACGTGTCGGCGTGTCTGAGGCTGAATGTGATTCGCCGGAGGAGGTTGTTGGAGGAGCGGTTGTGGGTCTGGATTTAGGCCTGTCGGCGCAGCCGACACCTGATTTACTTAAATTACTAAGTACAATCAATACGAATGTAGCTTCTTTATCAAAGAGGTTAGATAAAATCTGAGTCCCAGACGCAGGTGTGGAAAAAGTCCATAGAGGAGGCTTTGTCTCAGGTACAGACCCCATTGGGCTCGCAAAAGCGGCCGTTTACTCAAGAGGTAGATACTGATACCGACACGGACTCTGATTCTGAGGTCGATTTTTCTGAGGCGGCTTTGCATCCACGTTTAGTGAAGAGTATTCAGTACATGATTGTGGCTATAAAGGATGTTTTACACATTTCTGATGAACCTGCGGTACAGGAAACAAGGATTTGCTTGTTCAAAGGGAAAAAAACCTGAAGTGAAGTTTCCCCCCTCTCATGAAATAAATACTCTTTGTGAAAAAGCTTGGGAGTCGCCAGATAAGAGGTGGCAGATTCCCAAGAGGATTTACATGGCGTATCCTTTCCCCGCTGATGATAGGGAAAAATGGGAGTCGTCTCCAAATGTTGATAAAGCTCTATCTCGTTTGTCTAAGAAGGTGGCGCTTCCGTCTCCTGACACGGCAGCTCTCAAGGATCCGGCGGATCGCAAGCTGGAGATGTCTCTGAAGTCCATTTTCGCTAATACGTGTGCATTGCTCAGGCCTGCAGTAGGGTCAGTGTGGGTGAGTAGTGCTATTGCCTTGATAAAGATAATGGGGGTAATTCAGAGTTGATCACAGCAGGAAATTTTTTAGCAGTTGGGCAAAACCATGTGCACTGCAGGAGAGGCAGATATAACATTTGCAGAGAAAGTTAGATTTGGGTGTGGTGAGTTCAATCTGCTATCTAAATTGCAGTGTAAAAATAAAGCAGCCAGTATTTACCCTGCACAGAAACAAAATAACCCACCCAAATCTAACTCTCTCTGCACATGTTATATCTGCCCGCCCTGCAGTGCACATGGTTTTGGCCAACTGCTAAAAAAATTTCCTGCTGCGATCAACTTGGAATTACCCCCAATGTTCTTTTGACTCTTGGTTATATAAAGGACGCTGCAGATTACCTGAAGGATGCGGCGAGGGATGTTTGTCTCTTGGGATCAAGAGCCAATGCCATGTCAATATCGGCAAGGAGGCCGTTGTGGATCCATCAATGGAATGCGGATGCCGACTCCAAGAGAGCTATGGAAGCTTTACCCTTCAAAGGTAGTGTCTTGTTTGGGGACGGCTTGGCGGACCTGGTCTCTACCGCGATGGCGGGTAAGTCCTCTTTTCTTCCCTATGTTCCCACACAACACAAAAAGGCACCACATCAGCAGATGCAGTCCTTTCGTCCCAACAAATACAGGCGTGGAAAGGTTCGTCCTTCCTTGCTTCAAAAGGTAAAGGAAGGGGTAGGAAGTCGCCTGCCGTGTCGGGCGCCCAGGACCAAAAGTCCTCCCCTGCCTCTACCAAGTCCACCGCATGATGCTGGGGCTTCCCTGGGGGAGTCCGGACCGGTGGGGGGCCGTCTCAGAGTCTTCAGTCAGGTCTGGATGCATTCAGGCCTCGATCCTTGGGTCCTAGAGATTGTATCTCAGGGATACAAACTGGAGTTTCGGGAGGTGCCCCCTCACCGGTTTTTCGTTTCGCCCTTACCAGCGTCTCTTCCGTGTCAGCAGAGGGTGTCAGCAGAGGGTCATTGTTCCCGTTCCCCCATCGCAACGGGGGGAGGGGTTCTACTCGAGCCTATTTGTTGTGCCGATACCGGACGGTTCGGTCAGACCGATTCTGAATCTAAAATCCCTCAATCCATACTTGAAAGTTTTCAAGTTCAACATGGAATCTCTTCGAGCTGTGATTTCCAGCCTGGAAGGGGTGGATTGTATGGCGTCAGTCGACATAAAGGATGCCTACTTACACGTCCCGATATTTCCTTCGCATCAGGCCTTCCTCAGGTTTGCGATACAGGATTCTCATTACCAGTTTCAGACGTTGCCGTTTGGCCTTTCCACGGCCCGACGGTTTTCACCAAGGTCATGGTAGAAATTATGGTTCTCCTTCGCAAGCAAGGGGTTTCAATTATCCCGTACTTGGACGATCTCCTGATAAAGGCGAGGTCCAAGGAAAGATTGCTAAGGAGTGTAGATTTGGTGCTGTTGGTGCTGCGACAGAACGGTTGGGTGCTAAATTTGCCAAAATCTCAGTTGATTCTGACCACCAGGCTGTCTTTTCTGGGCATGATTCTGGACACGGAGTTACAGAGAGTATTTCTTCAACAGGAGAAAGCTCTAGAACTGCAGTCGATGGTCAGAGAACTTCTGAGGCCGAAGACTGTGTCCATCCATCAATGTATGCGGGTTCTGGGGAAGATTGTTGCAGCATACGAAGCCATTCCATTTGGCAGGTTTCATGCCCGGGTGTTTCAGTGGGACTTGCTGAGCAAATGGTCCGGGTCTCACCTGCACCTGCACCGGAAGATAAGTCTATCTCCCAGAGCCAGAATTTCCCTCCTGTGGTGGCTACAAGGGTCTCACCTCCTAGAGGGACGCCGGTTCGGTATCCTGGACTGGGTACTTCTGACAACGGATGCAAGTCTCCGGGGCTGGGGTGCAGTCACCCAAGGCAGGAACTTCCAGGGGAGATGGTCGCTCCAGGAAGCGGGTCTCCACATAAATGTTCTCGAGTTAAGAGCCATTTACAACGGCCTGCTACAGGCGAGAAGCCTTCTTCAGGGTCGATCTGTCCTGGTACAGTCAGACAACATCACAGCGGTGGCACATATCAACCGTCAAGGCGGCACAAGGAGCAGAGCGGCAATGAAGGAGGCCACAAGAATCCTTCGCTGGGCGGAACAACACGCAAGCGCTCTGGCAGCAGTTTTCCTTTCCGGGAGTAGACAACTGGGAAGCAGACTTCCTCAGCAGACACGATCTCCATCCGGGAGAGTGGGCTCTTCATCAAGAGGTGTTTGCAGAAGTGACAAAGCGTTGGGGACTCCCTCTGATAGACATGATGGCGTCTCGTCTCAACAAGAAGCTCCCGAGGTATTGTTCCAGGTCAAGGGACCCCCAAGCCAGTGCGGTGGACGCCCTGGTGTCTCCGTGGGTGTTCAAGTCGGTTTATGTGTTCCCTCCACTTCCTCTCATTCCAAAGGTACTGGGGATCATTCGGCGAGCAAGGGTTCAGGCGATTCTCGTAGTTCCAGATTGGCCAAGAAGGGCTTGGTATCCGGTTCTTCAGGAATTACTTGTGGAAGATTCTTGGCCGCTTCCTCTAAGAGAGGACGTGTTGTTGCAGGGTCCATGCGTGTTTCCAGACTCACCGCGGCTGCGTTTGACGGCATGGAAGTTGAGCGCCAGATCTTAGCTTGTAAAGGTATTCCCGGGGAGGTCATTCCTACGCTCCTAAAGGCTAGGAAGTAGGTTACGGAGAAGCATTATCACCGTATTTGGAAGAAGTATGTTTCCTTGCATGAAGCTAAAAGGGCTCCTGCGGAGGAATTTTATTTGGGGCGTTTTCTCCACTTTTTGCAGGCTGGTGTAGATGCAGGCCTGAAGTTGGGCTCCATCAAGGTGCAGATTTCGGCATTGTCTATTTTCTTTCAAAGGAAATTGGCTGCCCTCCCAGAGGTTCAGACATTTGTGAAAGGAGTTTTGCATATCAATCCTCCGTTTGTGCCTCCTGTGGCCCCATGGGATCTTGATGTGGTCTTACAGTTTCTCATGTCTTCCTGGTTTGAGCCTTTGCGTAAGGTTGAGTTGAAGTTTCTCACCTGGAAGGTAGTCATGCTGTTGGTGCCAGGCGAGTGTCTGAGTTGGCGGCCTTATCTCATAAGAGCCCGTACTTGATCTTTCATTCCGATAGGGCGGAATTGAGGACTCGTCAACAATTTTTACCAAAGGTGGTGTCTTCGTTTCACATTAACCAACCTATTGTGGTACCGGTGGCTTTAGATGCTGTGGCAGTTCCAAGGTCTCTGGATGTAGTGAGGGCTTTGAAGATCTACGTCGCCCGTACAGCTGTTGCCAGGAAAACTGAGGCGCTGTTTGTCCTGTATGCTTCCAACAAGATTGGTCATCCTGCTTCAAAACAGACTATTGCACGCTGGATTTGTAGTACGATTCAGCAGGCTCATTCTTCGGCCGGGTTACCGGTGCCGAAGTCAGTGAAAGTTCATTCTACCAGGAAAGTGGGCTCGTCTTGGGTGGCTGCCCGGGGCGTTTCGGCTTTACAGCTTTGCCGAGCGGCTACCTGGTCAGGTTCAAACACTTTTGCTAAGTTCTATAAGTTTGATACCCTGGCTGATGAGGACCTTGCGTTTGCTCAGTCGGTGCTGCAGAGTCGTTCGCACTCTCCCGCCCAGTCTGGAGCTTTGGTATAAACCCCATGGTCCTTTTGGAGTCCCCAGCATCCTCTAGGACGTAAGAAAAAATAGGATTTTGGTACTTACCGGCAGGGCCGTCTTTTCGTATGGGCTAAATGGGCTCTTGCCCAAGGGCCCCAAGAGTATAAGGGCCCTAGGCTGATAGCTGAGGGTCCCCTCTTTCCAGGGGTACCAGATTTTTGAAAATCGGCCCTGGGGAACCGGAGATATCTAACGTGAAAGCAGTGGTCCCCATCTGAGCCTGTTAATTGCTCTTCCTAGCCAGATATCTCAGGTTCTGTCTGACATAGAGTTTTTATGAGGGTATAATCCAAAAGCTTGGACTCTCCCCTTTCAGTGGACACTGACAGATTGTCTCTACTATGCCCAGAACCAGAGATATCAGCCTTCCAGCAGCTGGTCCCTGCTCCAGCTCCACACGCCTAATATGCAGTTTTATATTTTCATCTGTGAATTGCCCTGGCTCCTGAACTCTGATCCCCAAGTCCCTAGTACCTCCTGACATGTGTCCCCAGTACCTCCTGAAAGGTGTCCCCAGTACCTCCTGAAAGGTGTCCCCAGTACCTCCTGAAAGGTGGGACTCTTTAGTGTTTTTACTTTAGCCCATTCAAAGCTAAGAAATCTATTTTCAGGAACTGGAGATATCTGCCGTCAAGTAAGCTGCCCTCCCACTGGAAAATTATGAATATTAAGCCCACTCCACTATCCACCCTCCCCTACGTATTAAACACCCCATACCACCCTTCATTTAGCCCAATGCCCCCTTCTACAGTTAAGCCTCATCTGTGCAGTAAAGGAGTAATTAGCAGAAATGACTGCTCCAGGTCCTACATGCTGAGCGGAAGATAAAACACCCCCTACCCCCCGCAGGACATCAAAGCTGCCGCTGAGGGCACCCCCCACCCCTACCGCTGGAGGATAGGTAGGGGGCCCAGTGCATTGCTGTGCACAGGGGCCTACACTGCTGTTAAGACGGCCCTGCTTACCGGTAAATCCTTTTCTCCTAGTCCATAGAGGATGCTGGGCACCCGTCCCAGTGCGAACTGTTTCTTGTAGTGTTCTCTTGTCGGTTCACTTAGTTTATACACGGGTCGTGTATTTCTGATTTCAGCTTGTTGCTGTTGTTTTTTCATATTGTTATCTGGTTTACGGTTACTCCGGTTGTACGGTATGGTTGTGGTGTGGGCTGGTATGTTTGTAGCCCTTAGTTTACATAAAAATCCTTTCCTTGAAATGTCCGTCTCTCCTGGGCACAGTTCCTATAACTGAGGTCTGGAGGAGGGGCATAGAGGGAGGAGCCAGTTCACACCCAGTTTTAAGTCTTTTCAGTGTGCCCAAGCTCCTGCGGATCCCGTCTATACTCCATAGTCCTTTTGGAGTCCCCAGCATTCTCTACAGACTAGGAGAAAAGGATTTACCGGTAAGTACCAAAATCCTATTTTTTTTACTGTAAGTACAGTATGCATTGCTTTGGAGTTTGACACACTTCCTGGGTCTAACAACAGCAGCTGTCCCCGGGAGTATCTTATTCCTTGTCTCTTACTCCACAAGTTGATCCTGGTGGTGCTGTCCCATTATTGCTATTAAATCAGGCTCTCCTGTATAATCCTTAGTCTGGCTAATGTGGGGCAGCACGGACGGTGTAGTGGTTAGCATTGCTGCCTCACAGCAGTGAGGTCATGGTTTAAATTCCCACCACGGCACAAACTGTGTGGAGTTCGTATATTCGCCCTGTGCTTGCGTGAGTTTACTCCGGGTACTCCGGTTTCCTCCCACAATTCAAAACAAAACAAACTTTTCTGGAGAGGACGGATGGATGGGGGGGATTTATGAGACAAGGGGGTACTCAAAAATGAAAATCCTAATCAAGGGGTACAGGAGAGAAAAAAGGTTGGGAACCGCTGAACTACAGCAATGTTGTAAATACAGTAGCTGGCAGAGACTTACCTTAATACATACTATTCTACTCTCCTGGGAGTGTCTGGAGACTTTAAAAAATTTTGGGTAGTCCCTCACATCTCCGAAAGAGTATGCAAGATAATTAGATTATAGTCAGGATTTGCGGCTCCATATGGAGGCGGCAAGGCTAATGACGTGACAGCCCGGCCCCAATCCCCAAAGTAGCCAGCAGCATCAACTCTCCAGTGAGGAAACCTTGAAAGTAGGTAAATATGCCTTAATAGAGCTGCAGGTGTAATTAGAACTAAAAGGGCTTTGTCTATATATTTAAACAACAGTTTGAAATCCTATATAATAAAAGGCTAACACTGATCCTTACCTCTCTGGGGAGAATTCAAGTGTTTTCCGCACTGGAGGCTACTAGATGGCATGCAATGGAGCAATTCAAGTGTTGCTCCATACGGGAGCCCACAGCCACCGGCGCTGACATTAACATTACTGTTATGTTGTTCCGTCATTTTGACAGGCTAGTAACTAGTTCTTATATACTGTAATTCTAATTTAATTTCATGATATAAAAAAAAAAAAAGGGAAAAAGGGATAAATAGTTTTTATAGTCACTCTGGGGGGGAAATTTACTAAGCTCCCGATTTTGACCGAGATGCCGTTTTTTCATCAAAGTGTCATCTCGGTAATTTACTAAACACTAATCACGGCAGAGATGAGGGCATTCGTAATTTTTTGCAAGTCCAAGTAAAAAATTACGAATGAATACACCATCGGTCAAAACGCGGCTGTTTAAGTATGAATCTCGGTCATTTACTAAGAAGTGCAAAGCAAAAAACAAACAAACACTGCCGTGAAAAATTACAACTCGTAAAAAAGTGCTAAAAAAAAACAGACCTTTTTTTTTTATTCGTGATTGGATAGGCATGCACGGATCCATGAGATTCGTGCATGTATATCAGTGGGAAGGGGTGGCAAAGTGCTTATTTTTTAAAAAAAAATTGCGTGGGGTCCCCCCTCCTAAGCATAACCAGCCTCGGGCTCTTTGAGCCGATCCTGGTTGCAGAAATATGGGGGAAAAAATGACAGGGGTTCCCCCATATTTAAGCAACCAGCATCGGGCTCTGCGCCTGGTCCTGGTCCCAAAAATACGGGGGACAAAAAGAGTAGGGGTCCCCCGTATTTTTAAAACCAGCACCGGGCTCCACTAGCTGGACAGATAATGCCACAGCCGGGGGTCACTTTTATATAGTGCCCTGCGGCCGTGGCATCAAAAATCCAACTAGTCACTCCTGGCCGGGGTACCCTGGGGGAGTGGGGACCCCTTCAATCAAGGGGTCCCCCCCCCCAGCCACCCAAGGGCCAGGGGTGAAGCCCGAGGCTGTCCCCCCCCATCCAATGGGCTGCGGATGGGGAGGCTGATAGCCTTTGTTGTAAAAGAAAAGATATTGGCCCTCATTCCGAGTTGTTCGCTCGGAGATTTTCATCGCATCGCAGTGAGAATTCTCTTAGTGCGCATGCGCAATGTTCGCACTGCGCATGCGCCAAGTAACTTTACTAAGAAGAAAGTATTTTTACTCACGGCTTTTTCTTCGCTCCGGCGATCGTAGTATGATTGACAGGAAATGGGTGTTACTGGGCGGAAACACGGCGTTTTATGGGCGTGTGGCTGAAAACGCTACCGTTTCCGGAAAAAACGCAGGAGTGGCCGGAGAAACGGTGGGAGTGCCTGGACGAACGCTGGGTGTGTTTGTGACGTCAGCCAGGACCGAAAAGCACAGAACTGATCGCACAGGCAGAGTAAGTCTGAAGCTACTCTAAAACTGCTAACTCGTTTGTGATCGCAATATTGCGAATACATCGGTCGCACATTTAAGAAGCTAAGATACACTCCCAGTAGGCGGCGGCTTAGCGTGTGTAACTCTGCTACATTCGCCTTGCGAGCGAACAACTCGGAATGAGGGCCCTTGGCCCTCATTCCGAGTTGTTCGCTCGGAGATTTTCATCGCATCGCAGTGAGAATTCTCTTAGTGCGCATGCGCAATGTTCGCACTGCGCATGCGCCAAGTAACTTTACTAAGAAGAAAGTATTTTTACTCACGGCTTTTTCTTCGCTCCGGCGATCGTAGTATGATTGACAGGAAATGGGTGTTACTGGGCGGAAACACGGCGTTTTATGGGCGTGTGGCTGAAAACGCTACCGTTTCCGGAAAAAACGCAGGAGTGGCCGGAGAAACGGTGGGAGTGCCTGGACGAACGCTGGGTGTGTTTGTGACGTCAGCCAGGACCGAAAAGCACAGAACTGATCGCACAGGCAGAGTAAGTCTGAAGCTACTCTAAAACTGCTAACTCGTTTGTGATCGCAATATTGCGAATACATCGGTCGCACATTTAAGAAGCTAAGATACACTCCCAGTAGGCGGCGGCTTAGCGTGTGTAACTCTGCTACATTCGCCTTGCGAGCGAACAACTCGGAATGAGGGCCATTGTTTTTAGTAGCAGTACTACAAGGCCCAGCAAGCCTCCCCCGCATGCTGGTACTTGGAGAACCACAAGTACCAGCATGCGGTGGAAAAACGGGCCCGCTGGTACCTGTAGTACTACTACTAAAAAAATACCCAAAAAAAGACAAGACACACACACCGTGAAAGTATAATTTTATTACATACATACACACATACATACATACTTACCTTAAGTTCCCACGCAGGTCGGTCCTCTTCTCCAGTAGAATCCAAGGGGTACCTGTTGAAGAAATTATACTCACGAGATCCAGGGGTCCAGGCTCCTCGGGAAATCCAGGGGTAATCCACGTACTTGAAAAAAATAACAAAACGGTGTCCCGACCACGAACTGAAAGAGGACCCATGTTTGCACATGGGTCACCTTTCCACGAATGGCTGAAGAAACCCACTTAGACAGAAGTCAAAGTGGGTTTCTGGCAATCAGGGAGCGCCACGTTGTAGCACTCTCCTGATCAGCTGTGTGCTCCTGTCCTCACTGACAGGCAGCACACGGCAGTGTTACAATGTAGCGCCTATGCGCTACATTGTAACCAATGATGGGAACTTTCTGCCCTGCGGTTGACCTAAAGTGACGTCACCGCTGAGCAAGAAAGTTCCCAGCATTGGTTACAATGGAGCGCATAGGCGCTACATTGTAACACTGCCGTGTGCTGCCTGTCAGTTAGGACAGGAGCACACAGCCGATCAGGAGAGTGCTACAACGTGGCACTCCCTGATTGGCTGAAGAAACCCACTTAGACATCAGTCAGAGTGGGTTTCTGGCAGTCGGAAAAAGGGGATCCATGTGCAAACATGGGTCCCCTTTTAGTGCGTGGCTCGAGTGTCCGTTTTGTTATTTTTTTCAAGTACGTGGATTACACCTGGATTCCCCGAGGACCCTGGACCCCTGGATCTCGTGAGTATAATTTCTTCAACAGGTACCCCTTGGATTCTACTGGAGAAGAGGACCGACCTGCGTGGGAACATAAGGTAAGTATGTATGTATGTGTGTATGTATGTAATAAAATTATACTTTCACGGTGTGTGTGTCTTGTGTTTTTTTGGGTATTTTTTTAGTAGTAGTACTACAGGTACCAGCGGGCCCGTTTTTCCGCCGCATGCTGGTACTTGTGGTTCTCCAAGTACCAGCTTGCGGGGGAGGCTTGCTGGGACTTGTAGTACTGCTACTAAAAACAATATCTTTTCATTATCACAAAAGGCTATCAGCCTCCCCATCCGCAGCCCATTGGATGGGGGGGGACAGCCTCGGGCTTCACCCCTGGCCCTTGGGTGGCTGGGGGGGGGGGACCCCTTGATTGAAGGGGTCCCCACTCCCCCAGGGTACCCCGGCCAGGGGTGACTAGTTGGATTTTTGATGCCACGGCCGCAGGGCACTATATCAAAGTGACCCCCGGCTGTGGCATTATCTGTCCAGCTAGTGGAGCCCGGTGCTGGTTTTAAAAATACGGGGGACCCCTACTCTTTTTGTCCCCCGTATTTTTGGGACCAGGACCAGGCGCAGAGCCCGATGCTGGTTGCTTAAATATGGGGGAACCCCTGTCATTTTTTCCCCCATATTTTTGCAACCAGGATCGGCTCAAAGAGCCCGAGGCTGGTTATGCTTAGGAGGGGGGACCCCACGCATTTTTTTTTATTATTTTACAGTGTTTAATTAAAAAAAAAAAACCCCCAGCACGGATCACACAGATCCGGCCGAGATTGATTGTAAAAAAAGTCGGCAGTGTTTTGCTAATCACTGCCGTAAAAATAGAAAAAAAAACACGAATGACATCGACATCGGAACAAAAGAAAAACCCGAATACGACAGCTTAGTAAATTAGTCGTAATCAATTCAAAAAGTTGCATATTTACGCTTTCGATGTCATTCGTGATTGAACTTTGACCTGAAACGGGAAAATACGAATCTTAGTAAATTTACCCCTGGGTCTGATTCAGAGCCACGCATGAATCCAATGTTCACTTAGTTGAGCAATGTTATGCAACTGTGCATGCATAAAAATTTTTGAAACCTCATACAGTGCATGTGTTGCACAGAATGTCTGCATAAAAGTGCTGTTGCGATCGGGACAGACATTATTAGAAACGTTGCAGAGAAGTCATGGGCGTTCCAGGATGGTGACTGGAAATTAATATAAAAATGGTCCGTTCAGTGGGCGTGTTATCAGAGTGTTGCAGACGAACAGGAATAGGAGGCCTTGATCCGACAGGCTCGTTCAAGTTTTGATTGTGCACCCAATGGCGGCATTTAAGGATGCACCCATCGGTATTACAGCATGCACGGGTGCTAAAAGTGAGCATCTCAGACCCTGTACATTTGGCCAAACAGATGTCCACAAGGGGAGGAGTATTATAGCAGTATCTGCATAAACTCACAGATGGCAACGCCAATAGACGCTACTGCATGTGTTTTCCATATAATTTAGAATCCAACCCTTTATGTTTTAGGGTTTTTTTGCAATAAATTTGTATTAAGTTTTAACATATACAAAGAGCAAGCATGTGACTGGAACAATTGTACAATAAAGACATTTCAGTAAAAGCATACATTCTCAGAGGTGTCTATGATTAGAATGTCTGATTGCCGTAATCGATATAGCAGATGCTCTTTAAAATAACAACCCTTTATTTATTTATTTATTAGCAGTTTCTTATATAGCGCAGCTTATTCCGTTGCGCTTTACAATTTGAACACAGGGGCAAATGCAGGATTTGCAAGGGGGGTTTCCAGATATGAAATATATATATATATATATCGCGATGGCGAGACTCCAAGACTGTAGTAACTTGAGAAAGTGCTTTATTCTATCAACGTTTTATGACTGTACCCGTCGTCAGGAGGTGACGATGGGTAGAATCCCAAAATATTGAAAGTTCCAAGTTACTTACAGTCTCAGAGTGACACCGTCATGCTACTTATATTGGAGGGCATAGGCACTCGGGCAAGTATGCACATTCAGTAGGGGTACCAGGTATTTGGATATGTGTGTATGCATATATATATATATATATATATATATATCTATATATATATAGACAAATGGTCCCGGCACTCTTTCCACAAAGTGAAGATACTGCGGTGCCTTCCCTGAGGGGTTACCTCATAGATACATGTGGGGAATAAAGGCGGCACTCACGCAGATTTTTACTGAAGTAGAAAAGTTGTCAGTTTTATTAGACCGACATGTTTCGGGGACTCGCCCCGTCCTCAGGGCATTAACAACCCAAACTGACCAAAAGCCATACATTTATACCACCACAAGACAAACAATCATATGTGAATCAAACTCACCTGCTCACCGCCGCCGCATGGAGTGTCCGGACGCCCTGCAGTTTTTCCGCGTCGCCCTCCTCTGACGTCATCCAGCCGCGCCTGGTCCGTCTCCAAGGAGACGCGTCAAGCGCTTGCTGGGCAACCGGAGGTCTTCCGCCGGTCACATACTGCTGACCCATGACCTCATCTGACAGCGTAGAGCCCGGGTGACATCTGTGAAACGAATACATACAGAATACATATAAGTGCAATACATAAAAACATATATACATAGCAGGCATCGTATCTACTATTTACCCTGGTCCCTAGACATTTAGATCTGACCCTGCCAGCTCATAATACCATTACTATGTATGGATGTTACAATAATACAGGCTGATGTACACCTTACTCTAAGGGGGAAAGTTATTTATTAAAAATCTACCAACCAAGCTGACTATGCCACTGTTTGATAAAGTAGTAATCTACCCCCCTAGATGAAAAGCATATCTAATCTGCTATCCAGCCAAGTTACAAAAAACATTGTAAGCCTAGATTTTCGTTAAGACCTCGGGGGGAAAGGGTCCCTAATTTATAAATCCACCTGGATTCTCGTTGTAAGAGTGTCCTATCCCTGTTGCCCCCCCTGAGGGTCTTAGGTGCCTGGTCGATCAATATGGCCCTAATACTAGCGACCCCGTGTTTAAATGCCAGGCAGTGCCTTGCAAATGGCTGGTCACTCACTCCCTTTTCAAAGGCTTTCTTGATGGCACTCCTATGGAGGGCCATACGTTCTCGGAACTGGCGTATGGTCTTGCCAACATATGCAAGACCACACGGGCAGGTCAAGAGATACACAACGTGCGTGGATGTGCACGTAAGGCGATGATTGATGGCTATTTTCTTCCCTGTGTGTGGGTGGTTAAACGTATTGCCTGTCATTAGGGTGTTACAGGTAGCACAACCCAGGCACCTATAGCACCCTGGTTTAGTTCTAAGGAAATGGGCATCCTGTTTGCAGGTTAACTGGGTAACATCCAATTTCACTAAGTGTTCCCCTATGTTGCGACCCCTGGTGTAACTGGGGAGTAATGATGTCTGAGATAATGAAGACAAGCCACCATCTGTTTGGATAATGGGCCAAAACGTTTTGGCCTTTCTTATCCGTTGTTTTGTAGCTGTGGTGTATCTATTAACCCAGGGCAATCTCGGTCTCTCCTCCCTATTTGGGCAATTAGTAGGCCTAAGTGTGTGTTCCCGTGATACTTTTAGGGCCCTGGATTTAGCTTTTACTAGTTCGCCTAGAGGATACCCCCGTTCTGCGAACCTTACTAGCATGTTATCCATAGCTACCAAGGTTTCTGCTGGATCAGAGGTTATCCGGCGAACTCGCAGAAATTGCGAGTATGGTAACCCTCTTCTGGTGGAACTCGGGTGAAAGCTATGATAATCCAAGAGCGTATTTCTGTCGGTCTTTTGGTGGTGGTATAAATGTATGGCTTTTGGTCAGTTTGGGTTGTTAATGCCCTGAGGACGGGGCGAGTCCCCGAAACATGTCGGTCTAATAAAACTGACAACTTTTCTACTTCAGTAAAAATCTGCGTGAGTGCCGCCTTTATTCCCCACATGTATCTATGAGGTAACCCCTCAGGGAAGGCACCGCAGTATCTTCACTTTGTGGAAAGAGTGCCGGGACCATTTGTCTATATATTGGGACAGGTTCAGCAGTCAGCGTTACCTGTCTCTGCCAAGGCACCTACTGATGATCATTTACCCCAGGACTGTTACATTCATAGGGATCCTGTGGAGGAATTGATTCCTTTTTAATCACTTGGTGTGGTGTGGTATCTATACTCTGATCCGGGACATCAGATTACCCTAAACAGCTTGCACTGAGGGCCCAAATGGATAACAACACGGCTCTGGACACTGCCTTGGACCTGATACAAAAGGATGCCAGTGAACGTCTCAGTTTTTCAGACATCGAGGCTAATGCTATACTAATAGAGAGACGCTTGGATGATGACCCCGTCAAAAACACCTGTGACGAGCTGTATAAGAAATGGCTGCGGATGAAGCAAAGGGAGGTGGATTTTCTTTACCACGGAATTACTCTATCCGATTATTACCGGAGTAACCTCATCCCCCGTGGGTTTAGGATCCGTAATTCACCAACCATCGGCCGATTCAATACAGCCTTCTGCCGCCGTTGGGTGGCTATTCTTAATAAGTGCTCCATGGACCTCCTGCTGCTTGTGGTGGAAGAGTCCACGAGGGAGCTCAATTTAGTCAGAGAACAACTTATACAATTTGAAGGAGAGCATAAACCTACACTGCAATTGGACACCCAGACAGATTGGGTGACGAAATTGGGAACACAAATTGAGCAGTACCGCCAGGACCTGGTGCGCTTTAAAAAGGATAAACTAGCCATGGTACAGAGAGACTACCAGCAAAGACAAGTCTACCCCTGGCTAGGAGGAACAAGATCTACGCAGGAATATAAGCAACCCAATTGGAGATCATCTTCACGTAGACGGAGAGAACAGCAGACGGTAGCAGGCTCTTCAGCTAGTGACTCTGAGGGACAGTCGGGTACCACGTCTCAGTCGGAAGGACCACTCCCTTTAGGCCAGGCAATACAAACACCAGGTACCCGCTCCAAACGCATACCCCAGCCAGCAAAAGGGCGAGGACGCGGAGGGCCAAGCAAAACCAGAGGATCATCCGGGCAAAAGCCTCCACGAGCCTGAAGGAACTGGTATTTAACCTGTCTTCGGTTCCGCTAACTGAACAGGAGTATAGCCTTTTGGCTAAGGGCCTCACATTTGTACCCACTGTCCTACCGGACCCACTGGAGAACAAAGTAGAGGTTTTCCGTCTGGGTAGAACATTGAGACGACAGGAGTATTTTAATACACAACCACTTGGCGACAAGGAATCCGATATTCCAATAAAATTAAGAAAAATAGCTCCTTCATCTAACTTTGATCCCCCCAGTCTTAACCCGTCCATACGGACATTCCTGCGCCTATTGGAGACAGAGGATTCCAGTCAGACAACAGAACAGATACATCATAACCTCTCTAAACATGAAATGGCCACACTACGAGAACTGTCCCTTAGAACAGACATCGTCGTCCGGAAGGCCGATAAAGGCGGTTCTATTGTTATTCAGGACCTTGCCGATTATGTGAAAGAATGCGAGCGGCAGCTCGGCAATACGGACGTTTACAAAAGATTGACGATGGACCCCACTAAGGAGTATAAAAAGGAACTTGATGCATCCTTAATTATGGCTAGGGATCAAGGCTTTATTTCAGAGGAAACAGTTAAGGCCCTTACCATTGATCATCCTAGAGCCCCGTTGTTCTATACGGTACCCAAGGTCCACAAAACATTGGTGGACCCCCCTGGCAGACCAATTGTGTCTGCCAGGGGCTCACTGTATCATCCAGTATCTGTGTATTTAGATGCATATTTAAATCCCTGCATTCAATCCCTCCCTACATACTTGAAGGATACCACGTCCTTACTGCTGCAGCTTCAAGCCCTGGGAGACTTACCTGAGGGCATGTTGCTCTGCAGTTCGGACGTGACGAGCCTATATACATGCATACCGCATGAACTGGGCTTGGAGGCAGTGAGGGCATTAATACAAGATAATGATATGTACCAGGGCCCAGTTGTTTCATTCTTTCTGTCCCTCTTGGATAAAGTGCTTAGACGTAATTACTTTGTTTTCAATGGTAAATTTATGTTACAGTTAGCAGGATGTGCGATGGGGTCCGCAGTGGCCCCAGCATACGCTAATGCATTCATGCATCAGGTGGAATCTAAATTGTTGTATCTAGGTCCACAGTTACTGTCTAATGTGATTTACTTTAAGAGATACATTGATGACCTGATTGTACTGTGGCGGGGACCCAGGGAGGATTTAGTTAAATTATGGGAGGACCATAATGCTACGCAGCATCCAGTACAATTTACCTTTAAGGTTGATGATACTGCCATTAATTTCTTGGATGTGAAAATCACTCTCAAACAAGGCATTCTGTCGACGTCTATATTTACTAAAAAGACCGACAGAAATACGCTCTTGGATTATCATAGCTTTCACCCGAGTTCCACCAGAAGAGGGTTACCATACTCGCAATTTCTGCGAGTTCGCCGGATAACCTCTGATCCAGCAGAAACCTTGGTAGCTATGGATAACATGCTAGTAAGGTTCGCAGAACGGGGGTATCCTCTAGGCGAACTAGACAAAGCTAAATCCAGGGCCCTAAAAGTATCACGGGAACACACACTTAGGCCTACTAATTGCCCAAATAGGGAGGAGAGACCGAGATTGCCCTGGGTTAATAGATACACCACAGCTACAAAACAACGGATAAGAAAGGCCAAAACGTTTTGGCCCATTATCCAAACAGATGGTGGCTTGTCTTCATTATCTCAGACATCATTACTCCCCAGTTACACCAGGGGTCGCAACATAGGGGAACACATAGTGAAATTGGATGTTACCCAGTTAACCTGCAAACAGGATGCCCATTTCCTTAGAACTAAACCAGGGTGCTATAGGTGCCTGGGTTGTGCTACCTGTAACACCCTAATGACAGGCAATACGTTTAACCACCCACACACAGGGAAGAAAATAGCCATCAATCATCGCCTTACGTGCACATCCACGCACGTTGTGTATCTCTTGACCTGCCCGTGTGGTCTTGCATATGTTGGCAAGACCATACGCCAGTTCCGAGAACGTATGGCCCTCCATAGGAGTGCCATCAAGAAAGCCTTTGAAAAGGGAGTGAGTGACCAGCCATTTGCAAGGCACTGCCTGGCATTTAAACACGGGGTCGCTAGTATTAGGGCCATATTGATCGACCAGGCACCTAAGACCCTCAGGGGGGGCAACAGGGATAGGACACTCTTACAACGAGAATCCAGGTGGATTTATAAATTAGGGACCCTTTCCAGCCGAGGTCTTAACGAAAATCTAGGCTAACAATGTTTTTTGTAACTTGGCTGGATAGCAGATTAGATATGCTTTTCATCTAGGGGGGTAGATTACTACTTTATCAAACAGTGGCATAGTCAGCTTGGTTGGTAGATTTTTAATAAATAACTTTCCCCCTTAGAGTAAGGTGTACATCAGCCTGTATTATTGTAACATCCATACATAGTAATGGTATTATGAGCTGGCAGGGTCAGATCTAAATGTCTAGGGACCAGGGTAAATAGTAGATACGATGCCTGCTATGTATATATGTTTTTATGTATTGCACTTATATGTATTCTGTATGTATTCGTTTCACAGATGTCACCCGGGCTCTACGCTGTCAGATGAGGTCACGGGTCAGCAGTATGTGACCGGCGGAAGACCTCCGGTTGCCCAGCAAGCGCTTGACGCGTCTCCTTGGAGACGGACCAGGCGCGGCTGGATGACGTCAGAGGAGGGCGACGCGGAAAAACTGCAGGGCGTCCGGACACTCCATGCGGCGGCGGTGAGCAGGTGAGTTTGATTCACATATGATTGTTTGTCTTGTGGTGGTATAAATGTATGGCTTTTGGTCAGTTTGGGTTGTTAATGCCCTGAGGACGGGGCGAGTCCCCGAAACATGTCGGTCTAATAAAACTGACAACTTTTCTACTTCAGTAAAAATCTGCGTGAGTGCCGCCTTTATTCCCCACATGTATCTATATATAGCTGACCCCATGATGAAGGTGTGACAACCGAAACGGGCCGTTGGGATGGCTGTTCTGCTTGAATACTGCTGAAAGCCTCATGATGAGTACTAAAAACTTTTTTCAAAAGGCCTGATAATGCTACTGATTCATTAAATGTTTTTCATATTTTTTCATATGGTGGTGT